>NC_056734.1:949865507-949968007 GCF_019279795.1 Protopterus annectens | reverse complement strand
GTAATATGCAACACAAAGTAATATCATAGTCCTCACTCTCACCCAGGGGTGTGAGTGTCTGATGCAAACACCAAATGCAGTGCATTTGCAAGTGTGGGTGCAAGCGGGTGTAAGCATGTTTGGCCGCCAGTATGTGAGTATTACACTGGTAAAGCAATGTAGAGGCTAACTGAGTGTAAGAAACTGTAACCAGAGGTTAACATTGCTTAGCACCACGCAAACCCATGCACAACCTCTCACAACTGTTTTAATGTGCCTTAATCACACCGTATCCAATGGCCTTGTTTTGCCCAGCAACAAAATAAACGGCCTCTGCAAGGCTCGAAACCAGGAACCTGCACACACAGCTATTGTGATTTACCACTAAGCCATGGCAGATATACAGACATCGGACCTTATCACAAACATATCCTTCAACAGTATAGGAAATGTATTCCATCATGTAGATGTATGTGTGAGTGTTTATGTCCAACATATAGATACATACATATATATAGATATATCAGGAACATCCCATGTGACAACAAAGCATTACAAAGGAATGAAAAGGGAAACACCAGCAGCGCCTGTATTATGTAGTGATGTTGTCCTATTTAATATCAAGACTCCCTCAGACAGACATGTGTCATTCATACATGCAAACATTTATACATTGGCCATATACATCACTCTGTGCACATTATTTATATTAACACAACAGTTCCTGTCCAATCATTATGTAAGAACAGTACTCTTGCAAGGTGCTGTGTACAACATCATCATCATGATAAAGGTAAATGGGGTAACCCATACTCTGGAACAAATACCTATCTATATCAAACAAAGATCCTCATTTGCACTGTTCAAGAAAAATCTTGATGATTGGATGGGAGATAGGAAATTCACCCCGGGGATCACTTCTGTGGCTCTGCTTGACAGTGGCACAGGAAAATAATTTTCTTGGGTGGCGAAAGCCAGGGTACCTTTGCCTAGGCTTATATAGGCCCTAGGACCAATAGCCTAGTACCTACCTATGAACCTATGAACCATATAGAGAGACTGGTAGTGTTGTGTGTACAATGGGGTCATCTGCATCATGTGTAACTGAAACATTTAGGAGTCATGTGCATACTAGCGTCGTGCGCCTGAGAGACAGGGGTGAGGACAACTGGAGTATGTTGTGATGCATATTAAAAGGGTTACATGTGTCCAGTGGAAACATGTGTGAAATGGACAGCTATGTATGGGGCAAATGTTGTTCTAGGAACCAATTGGCCTTTTGTTTCCGTAGGGTGAGAGTGGGATGTGGGGGAAGGATAGTAGGTATGCTTGTGGAGGATAGGTTGGGTAGGATGACAGACAAGACAGCATACAGGGTTGATATATGACACATGTGGGGGGGGGATACACCTCAGATGGGGAGGGGTGTTCGGCATTCACAAGCCCATGAGCCCCCAGATGGAAACAGTGAGATGGAGGTCCCCAGCCATGGGCAGCCACCACTGCACCAAAACAGCTGCAAAGGTGGCAGTGCTGGGGGCTGTCTAGGAGGGGCAGCCTTACCCTGTAAATGTGACACTCTGCCCTTGAGCTGGTGTATCTGGCCTCAAAACCCCTTATTGAGCCCCCTACGCACCACATCCGGGACTATACGATAGCGAACATGTCCCTGTCTGGACCTGCTCCCAGGGGGGACAAGCCCCATCTTCAGTGGCAGTACCACCAGAAGGTGGTGCAGAGCAAACAGAGGTGGTGGTCCAAGGCTGGACACCAGATGTGCTGGTGCCCAGTGGCATGGCCAGCTGAAGTGGGACAGGAGGTTCTGCCGGGACCTCCAAACCCATACAGCCTATGGTGTTGCAGTTTAAACACAGATATGGCTTAGTAATAGTCAACATCATTCAGGATTACTTACAGCATGCATAGATATGACCATCAACCCAACACAACAGATAGTATACATTTGCAGAGGAAGCACAACACATGCATATATACTGCATGACATCTGTAAAAAGTGTAGAAGACTTGTGACTGCAGCTATGAACAGTGGTCCGTTATTGACATGTCACTGAGAACCCCAGACAGTGTCTGTCAAACCACTGTTTCATGTGACATATGTCCAGTCAGGGATGCGATGGCAGTATCTCATCACTATCACCATGTACTGGCTGCAATCCTCACACTATGCTCCTGCTGTTCACAGATGTGTGTTCAGTGAGTAACACAGGAAACAAATGGTTCCACACACTGACCAGTCCACAGATGGCCCTACAGATGGGAGTCCCTCACAAAAAGAGCACTGTCTTGTCAGTTTTAAAACATGCAGAATAGCCATTACCAAACACAACTTGTTAAACAGGCAGTAGTTTCAATGAAGAATAGCTACACTTACATGCTGTAGTCATGTCTGGCACATCACCCTCCTGTCTTTAGGCTATTTCCCACTGTGTATGTTGTTTGAGGAACATCCAGATATCATTTGTGATGCAGTTTACCAAACACCAGTTCCAGGTACCACTCACAGCGACTGCCATGGGCAAACACCAACATGATGTTCCTAGATATTGTACTGTGTTTTTCATGTGAATGGTTATGGGAACATCATCACAGCCATTCCACATGCAATCAGCCAGAGTAGGACTGCAATAGGTGCAGAGGCCATCACCTGATCATGACCATCACTTACAATACACAAGCTGCTGCTGAGCAGGTGTACACCTCCTCATCCACCAGAGAGTGTGTGGGAGGGACAGACAGAGGCAAAGTACATCAGAGAAGGGCTTGGAGACTAAAACCTAAGCATCATTTGTCACACACCTACCAGTACAGGGGTTCAAACCCCTGAATGACTAGTTGTTACTAATATAAGTGCATGCAGTTACTGCATGTGCCACAACGCTGACATGTTGGTGTGCTGTAAGAACATATATGTGTGTTGGTGAGAGACATCTGCAACAGAGATATAGTAGACATACATTAGGTGTAGCACACATGGCTGTCAACACAACCACACTCTCTAATGGACTCACATTGGCACTCTTTGCCAGACCCACAAATAGACTCCCAAACTACTTAGTTTGTCACACTGCAGTAATGCACAGGTACTACATGCACCACAGGGGACATCCGGAGGTTCTATGGGCTAGGGAATGTGAATGTGTTTGACATCTGTCGGTGTGCCATTGGGAGTTATACTGGAGTGACTGTGGTTGGGAGCATCATACCGCACATGCAGACACAAGGTGCAAGTACTGACATGCATGTGTGCATTGCTTCATGGGTGTGTAGTGGTTGGCTATGCAAGATGGCTGTACATGGCTGGGTGTGGGGTAATCCTTGGCATCACACCACCTGACAATGGTGTGAAGTGTGGTACAGGGGTGTAGTGTCTGCAATGTCACACACAGATGGGTATTGTATGAACAGTCCTGACATCCTGGTTACCACTGTGTATGGCCATAGCTTTGCAATGCATGCCATGTATACGTTTGATTGTCCTTGACATGGACATTGCCTGGGATGTGCATGTCCCACAATAATGTACAGTGACATGTACAGGTGTACCTGGTTTGACTGGCACATGTTGTGTACACAGACTGTTATCCTCCAATATGCCAATACTGGCCTGGTGTGGCAGAACCTGCTTATAGACAGCAGGGTGACCCGGCACCTGCACTGATAGCATGATACAGGTATTCCCTGGTGTCAGCGGTATTGGTCCATACAGGGCACATGTGTAAGGCATTGTATGGCCTCTGTGGATCACATTTGATGGCACCACATATGTTGCAGGCATCCAGTGGGGAACATATTGAAGGCACATTGTCCACAATTATGTGCCTATTGTACTGCTGTACAGGGCTCCATGCCCTCTGCAGCCCACTGCAATCACACCATGCCTACTATCTGTCATCAATGTGCAGGGTACTAGCAACATAGCGGGATATTCTAGGAAAGTGTGTTTGTGTATGACACATGGGTTCAGGACATATTCCGGGTAATAGTAGGGTTGCATACTTTGTTCACTAGGCCTTTTGCCAGATGTAGGGGTATGGCTTGTCAACACAGTCCCTTGGCTGACTGACATCTGTACTCCTCGTGAGGTGGACATTGTGACATATAAGATGGACACCATATAGGAAAACTACAAAATCCACTCCCCAACATGTCTAGTGGTTAGACACTCACAGCCACTTCCACACAGGCTCTGACAGTCAAACACACACACATACACCTACCATGTCCTGGAATAGAACCCCTACCTAACTAGTTTATCACACTACAGCAATATGCAGTTACAGCACACACTACGGAGAATACTGGGTTACAGCAGTCCTAGAGGTGTATTCCTAGGTGGGTGACATCAGCAGGATTGCCAAATGTGGTCATGTAAATTGTAAAGAGTGTGCATACTCTAAAAAACATTGTTCTTGTTTCAGGCAGCCAGAGACACACACAGTTGGTTTCTCTTAGAAGAGAACCCTTACCTAACTACTTTATCACACTGCAGCAATATGCAGTTACAGCACACTCTATGGAAAATACTGAGTTCAACACTCCTAGAGGTGTATTCCTAGGTGGGTGACATCAGCAAGATTGCCAAAGGGGGTCATGTGAATTGTAAAGAGTGTGCATACTCTGAAAAACAGTGTTCTTGTCTCAGGCCAAGTTGGTTTCTCTTGGAATAGAACCCCTATCTAAGTAGTTTATCACACTACAGCAATACGCAGTTACAGCATGCGCTACAGAGAATACTAGGTTGTAGCACTCCTAGAGGTGTATTCCTAGGTGGGTGACATCAGCAGAATTGTCAAAGGTGGTCATGTGAATTGTAAAGAGTATGCATACTCTAAAATGCATTGTTCTTGTCTCAGGCAGACAGAGACATACACAGTTGGCCTCTCGTGGAATGGAACTCCTATCTAACTAGTTTATTAAACTTCAGCAATACACAGTTACTGCACGCACTACAGAGAATACTGGGTTACAGTAGTCTTAGAAGTGTATGTCTAGGTGTGTGACATCAGCAGGATTGCCAAAGGTGGTCATGTGGATTGTAAAGAGTGTGCATACTCTAAAAGCATCATTTCTTTCACAGGCAGGCACAACACACACAGTTGATCTGTTGGGGATTAGAACACCTACCAAACTAGTTTAACACACTACAGCATGTGTAATAGAGATTATTGGGTTATAGCAGTCCCAGAGGTGAATTCATATGTGGTTGCCATCAGCCGGATTGCCAAAGATGGGCCTTCCAAGTGTACTGCGGGTTGTACGTGTCTGTTACCTGCATGTACCCACTGCTTACTGCCATGAAAACACATTTACACCTGCTTACAACTGTCTTATGCAGTCCTAATTGACAGTATCAACAAGGCTTGCAGGTCTTGAACCCTGGACCATGCACATTGAGGTCACTGGACGTACCACTAATCCATCTGCATTGTACACATAAGGCATGGAGTCTACAATGCACATTCTACTACAGGTATTCCACAGTACTAAAAATAAATGGGACAGTCCCTTTGTGTACATATGTACAGTACCCTTGAATGTACTGTACACTGTGAAACAACAAAGACAAGTCTATATCTGTACAACTGTCATAACTACATATATATATATATATGCACCTACGGGATGCGTACACACACACACACACACACACACACACACACACATATATATATATATATATATATATATATATATATATATATACATATATATATGCGTATACACAGACATAGCTATATATATATATATATATATATATATATATATATACTTCTGAATGCCCTTTGTGACACAGAAGGGTTCCAAAGGAACTGACGTGTACGCAAAACAGAGGCATCTCTTGTGTTACAACATTTAAATCATAAGCAGTTCACCAGAGAAGGGATGGTTGTTGTGTATGTGGAGTTTGGGGTGGGGAATGATGGCTAATATAATCTACCCCGGGGATTGTGGAGTTAGGGTTGGGGAATGATGGGTATGGACCTACACCCCAGTGACCACTTCTGTGTGACTGCTCGACAGTGGCACAGGAAAATAACATACTCAACTGTAGACGTGCTTGACTGAGTATTCTTTACCATTCCCAACTATGTAATACTTTGTAGACACCGGTCACCACAGATGGCTACCATGTTGTGCTAAAAGACATTACACATGTGTATGCTTGGCTACAGGGTAGTCACACACACAAACATGCACACACTTGCCACTATTGTGCATACACATCTTGCCTATGCAAAGGTAGCTAGTACAGTGGTATGCAGTTGGGGTATGTGCCACAGAACACATACAATTACACTTACTGAATCCACGTCTGAGCTGGTTGACATCACAGGAATGATTGCTTCCAGTGGGGAGGGGGAAGAGAGAGGTTTAGTGGTTGACAAGGATAAAGGCCAGTGCAAAAGGAGGTATCTCTTTGGAATGCAGCAAAGCCTGCTACCATGACAGGATGCAGACACAAATACACACTCAACCATTTGCTGACACACACAAACATACACACTCAGCCATTTGCTGTCACACACACTCAGGCATTTGCTGTCACACATACTTGCCAGTGGTGAGATCAGAACTTCTGCCTATCTAAAGATCACTATTACAGTACTACGCAGTTACAAGATGCGCCACAGAGATTACACATTCCAAGGCAGTCAGACTGCCCTTCTACAATTGAGGACAATAACAGGGAGACTGACAGTCACGAAGTATATAGCTGTAGACATGTGTGTTTAAAGTAGGTGTCCATTACAACCTGTATGCCCAAACATGGCACATCATCCACAGGTAGGCCTGAGAGGTATAGCTGTAGCACAACAGGAACCTGAACTGGAGTATGGCCATCTGCTGAATGCACAACTACTATCACTATACAGGGTTACAGTGAGCATGCTCATACACTTAGTAGCACAGGGCCATTTGGGATGCACTATGATTACAACTACACAAGGTTATACTGAGCATGCTCATACACTTAGTAACAAAGGGTTTGTTGGATGCACTGACTCAAATTACACAAGGTGGCAGTTGGGTACGCTCATACACTAAGTAGCACAGGGTTGTTTGGGATGCACGCCGATTCTAACTACTGAAGGTCACAGTGTGAATGCTCAAACACTTACACAGATCATGTTGTAATGGACTCCTATTGTAAACACACAGGTTTACAGCTAGGTACATCTTACCTGTCAGTATATATGCACATCATACTGGTTTACTACCTGACACCTATATGTGGCCTGTAAATGATATATCTCTGTCTGTGCTGTGTGATACACATGACGTACTGACATATATATGTTACGTATACACATTCATGCATGTGTGGATGTGACAGACAATAGGTTACCTTGGTCGCACAGGCAGATGTTACGTACAGCATGTGTCACACACCTTGCTGCCCTGAAAGGCATACATTGATAGATTGTGGACAGTGGCATTATATGTGGAACAGTGGCATGTGCAAACATAATGTGTGAGCCACCTTGTGTAATGGTACTGAGGTGCAGGTGTCAAGATGACCTCTCCCGGCTGTGTTAGTAGTTGTCATTATTAGCAGGACTGCTACCCTAAGTATATCTCACATTATTCATATACACAAGTTCTGCCACAGTCTGTCACCTTACATGGGGCATTTGCTACCAAGCACATTAATGCCACGGGCAGTGATGTCATGGTATGGGTGGCAACTGCTAGACCAAAACAATGAGCCAATGTCCTACTGTTATTATGAGGTTGTCCAGTGTCTGTCATTCTGGGCTGTCATGACCGAATGATGAGCCTTCAACACAGAGCACATGTATCCATGTTACACGTGTGTGTGGATAATACCTAGGTCGCATTTACCCATGCAGTCGGCTTCCAAGGCAAATGTCCTACACACAGAAGTAACACCCTGACACCTACATTACAATTGCATTGGATGCTTATGCTAACCCATGCTAGATGTCTGGCTTTAGTAATCCATTTGCTCAATGTAAAGCCTACAATGGGAAATATTGACATCTTTGCAGTGAGGAACACCTGGCTGAAGGCTCTGTAGTGCACGATTCCACTACCACCATATAACTCAGATCCAGACATGTGGGCCATAACAGTGGAATGGACCATTCTAGGTGGTGGGGTACACATTTTCATAAAGGCTATTCACATGTAAAGACCACTACTCCGACATAACGCATCACAGATGAGTCAGGTACAGGTGATAGTGGCAAATGCTGCATTCTAGGTTGTATCCTCATATACATCCACTACCTGGTTCCCAGACTACCAACACACATCCATATGTGGTATGACATAGTATGGTAGACCACCAGATAACCCTCGATTGGTGGACTGTACCTAGGCCTACATCAACTGTGCAAAGTACCCATGTACAGACACAGCTGCATAATGTGTTATGCAATGTAATAATACCACTGTTTGTAACCAGCTCAACTGTACACATACCAGGGTCCCTTGGATGCTGTCAGCATTAACACGGTCAACTGTTACTGTCCACCAGTAAACAACACCCTCATGGTTGGATATGACCTAACCATACCTGCCCTGGATATGTACATCCCACACTCATACAACATAAATTACATTACCATAGCTCTTGTTTACCTTTCTACATACAGGTGGCCTCAGTCATTACACACATGTAGATGGCAGATAGCATGCTAACAGCACATAAGGTTCAATATCTATGTTGACAGAGGTAATATCCCCTCTCTACTGGTCAGCCATGGCACCGATCATATCATACAACACCCCATGTGAAATGTATGTCTTTAGACATGTCCACCTAATGCAATGCCTACAAATAGGACCATAGGAGTTACACAAGGTCTGTATTGACAGACTCAGGAAAATCCAGCTCTGCTCTGTATGTTCCTGAGTAGTCACAGGTGATATGTTCATGACATATACAGCCATGTGTGGCCAAAGCTCCAACATATTCCTCATGTCAATAATTGCAAGCCATGCATGTTGTGTGCTGTCTGGACATTAGCCTTAGTACCACAATAGCCAGTACATGCTGGGGTGAGATGTTTACAAGCCACAGACCTTGCACATGCTTGAATGAGTGTACTGCCTAGCTCTAACAAAGCACATTGCTGGCACTCTTCCAGTACACATGAGGTGTGTGTGGCAAATATGATGTGCTCACTGTTGACCATTACAGTGCCCTGGCTTTACCATGGCAATGTCAAGTAACAGTTTGTAGGCGCATGACGTGGAGTAATGCTACATGTGTCACGCTATGTGCTGTTGTAATATATGTACACTTGGCTACTCTGTGAAAGTGGTGGTGTCATACCAGTACATGAATACAACATCCATTATAGTGTAATGTTTGACTATGCTTCACACATGGCGTGGGGAAGGTGTGGAATGTAGCCTCTTGACCTGCTAGTGCACGTACTGTTGTAGACCGCATATGTGTACATGTATTGCTGTTTGTGTAGATTCCATGTGTGTGCAGTGTCTGATGTCTGAAGGTGACTGTTGTCTTAGTACATCATGCTGTTGCAATACAGCCTTAACATTGCCAACTGTATATGGTGATATGGTCTAAGTACAGTAAGCCGTACATGAGGTATGGACAGATGTTTGGACATGGCTTCTAAGTGGTGGGGCTTCTTTGCAGATGAATGATTACTGAGTACAGCTCACTGGTGTGTTACAACCAGTCCTACAATAACCTGTGTACCTGCTAAGGTCAAGTTTTGTTAGTTGAAGTGGAAGACAGACAATGTAGAATGCTGTAAGGGTGACATTGAAGGCAAACCTCATGACACCTGTAACAGAAATACCTCCCCTGTGCATATATTGTGCATATATCAGCACAGTTGTTAAAGAAAAGAGTCAGTAAGCATTGTACCAGATGTGATAGTGCTGTACTTCTGTAGTACCTATCATGAGATAGGCAGGGGTTTGATTCACAGTACTGGCACATGTGGGTGTGTGTCCATATATGTCACGTATGGTTAGGAATACATCCCACATGTTATCACTCTCCTGAACACTGTTGTTGACACCAGTACATAGTGAAGTGTAGAAAGAAAGGCATAGGCAGGTGGTTAAATCTCACACGTAAAGTGTCTGTATGTGTGTGACATAGGTGTATATCTTTGTGAATGCCAGTCTGTGTGTGTGTGTGTGTGTGTGTGTGTGTGTGTGTGTGTGTGTGTGTGTGTGTGTGTATGTGTATGGCTGAATGTGTGTATGACTGTCTGGTTCCTGGAGTGAGGCTGTATTTTACCATAGTGAAATGTTAATGCCCCCTCCCCCATCCACTCAAAGCAGTCTAGCATCCCTGTTGATATCATCAATCATAGATGGGCATACTAACCAGCTGTTAACATGTACACCCTGGGATGTGACCTACTGTTACATAGCCTACTGATGGACCCCCGTCCCCACATACACTCACTGCACTGTAGTATCCCTGTCGATGTACTCGATCTTAGGCCATTCCAACTACCTGTACATGTGTAATTTCTGTGGCACGTCTTGTAATTGTGTAGTACTATAATGATGATATGCACATAGGCAGAGGTTCTCATCCAAACACTGGCAACTGTGTGTGTGTGTCAGAGTGTGTTCTACTGTGTCTGCGAATCCCTGAGTGTGTGAGTTTGTCTGTGTTTGCATGCTATCATGACAGTGGGTATTACTGCTTCCCAATGAGAAACCACTATTTCCACTGGCCTTTACCCTTGTCATCCGGCGTACCACTCTTTTACCCACTATACCTGTGATGTCACCCAATATGGATGTAACGGCTCTGAATACAGTAGCTTACTACACAGCTATCATGCTCTTGGATCATTAGAACAGTAAACATAATTGAAACATGGGAGAATATAACTGTGATGTGGAAGCTACAAAGTGAATGCAGATATTGTCATACTGACCTGTGGGTAGTCAACATGTACATATGGGACTTCCACAAACACCAACATCCCCCGGCAGATACAACTACACCTGAAGGAGGAAGGCAGAATGTCAAGATCAACATGCTGTTAGTGTTGTTACACATGATACATACTGTCAAATGTACAAAATGCATTCTAAAACTGCAATACATGGTATGTCTGTTGCCTGTCAACATTACTTAACAATATTAATCTACAATTGTGTACCCAGTATGTTCACCCTGTGCATCAGACCATATGAACATGTCCCTGCACCGATGGTGTGGAAGACAGGGATGCGACACAGGCATCATCATATGTACAGGGTGATAATGTTTGCCAGAAGCCTAGGCGGTGCCATTGGATGACATCATGCATGTGTGTTAGGGCTTGTGATATCATTGGGCATGTGTGGTTGTTATGCGTGTGTGTGTTGAGGTGCCCTACATTTATTTCCATTGTGTGTGTATGCATGCACATAGGTCTGGCATGTGGCTGGCCTACACAGGGTAATATTGACAGCTGCAGACTATACAAGGCAGGTTTCACAGTTCACGGTGTCCGGCCATGGCCACGGTACCTGCGCCTGCCAGTGGTTGCACTTGCACTACCAAGCAGAGGTCCAGATTGGGTACCATCTGATGACACATGTCCACTGGAATCGTGTCCCTGTTGGGACCATCCAGGACCATGTGCACTTGGGCTGCTGTGTCCTGGTGTGGACTGCACACCACCAGTTGCACTGCTGCTGCTGCCGCCACTATGGGAGTAGGCATGTGCAACAGTATGTTCATGTAGACCCTCAAGAGGTGATGTAGCTGACCTACATCCATGTGACTGATGCTTCACTCCCACCAGATGTTCCAGCACAGACATTCCACGCTCGAGAATTGACATGCCATGGTCAAGGACTCCCACCATGCCACCCAGTCATCTTCAAAACATCTGCAAGATGATGGTGAGCATTCGCAAGTGCCTGGATGTTGTCAGTTAATGAAAAGACAGCAGCCCTCTGAATCCTCAGACCTTCTCTGTTGTGCCATTCATCATGTGCCTGTGCCTCCATTACAGCCCAAAACATGCATCTGGTAACTCCAGCTGATGTGATTGGTCTCGCAGGGGCATGTTGGCCAGTGGTCCTCCTATGAGCAGTTCTGGGCACATGCCTGCATGGGACATCACCAGTCTGTTGACTGGGATCATGGTGTGCAGGCACACCTTCCCTAGTTACCACACTTCCCTGTTCCATGCTACCACCCACCAACTTTCCTTGCTCTATGGCTGGTGGTGATGGGGTATGTGCAGGCAGGAAACTGTGTGCGAGGATGAGGGGGAGACAGGTGGAATGGCAAACAATGGCACAGATTCTGCCCCTGATAACCCTGCCTGTGCCTCAATCATACTATCATGATTATCATCATCACTGCTAGAGTATGTGGGGACACTAACATCAGGTGGACCGCAGGAGGACAACACACCTACATCAACACCTGTGAAGGGAAGACAAGAACTGTGCATTACAACTTATCCCAGACACACACAGACAGACAGACAGAGACACACACAAACAATCAGACACACACACACAGACAGACACAGGTACACACAGACAGACACACACACAGACAGGCACACACAGAGAGACAGGCAGACACACACACACAGACAGACACACACAGACAGACAGACACTCACACAGAAAAACAGACACAGCCACACACACACACACACACACACACACACACACACACACACACACACACACGCACATGCACAGACACACAGAGACAGACATATACAGACACACAGACAGACAGACAGAGACACACACAGACACACAAACAGACACACAGAAACACACAGAGACAGACAGAGACACACACAGACAGAGACACAGACACACACAGTACATACAGGTGATATGGCAGATGGCATTCAGCTTAGACAATTTTAGTTTCAGCTTAGGCAATTATAGTGGTACTTATCATACATCCCTGAGTTGCACACAACACTGTGCATGTGTTATAGCAGATGGCATGCACATGACATAATTATAGTGGTGGTTAGCATACATACCTGTATTGCACCATTTGTGTTAGTAGCCTATGCCCCATACTTGCAACATAATACATTCACATTGCACCATTGCACGGCCATGGTGTGTGTAACATACACCACATGTTAACAGACCATTGCTGACCTTTGTACATCTGCCACTGATGCTTTGTGTTGGCCACCGCCCCTATGTGTGAGGACATGAGCAGTAGGGTATGTCGAACGCATACTATGTTTGCCTGAACCCTAGCTTGCATATCTCCCCCAAAGCAGTGCATGTCTGTTCAACATTATTCCACCTACCCCTGAGCTGAGTTTAGACATTGTGCATGTGGCTGTACACACATGTTTGACATGGCTGTCCTTACTTTGCAATGGTGACACAGACCAACACAGGTTTACAGTACACTGGCCTGCTGTGTGGCATATGACCTTGCCAATAACCTGCAGTATGACATGTCTTTTGCTGACGTGTTGAATGACATGCATACATGTGTAACACAATGGTGTCCTTTCCAATCTACAGTGCGGTAATGGTGTCCCAATATAGGGACATGTTATACTAACATGGCCCTTCAGCTGATGCAATGTTATCTGTCCACCCTACAAATATGTAGGGACATACTGCACATTGAGCTGATGTGCATAGCCATTGCAGGACATCATGTGGCTTCACAATTGCTATGCAATGTGAGCTACTGACACAGTTCATAGCCATGACTATGTTCACATAGAATACATATCTAATGTGGAATGTGACCCACGTCACTGAGGTGTATACACAATAAACCCTAATGTGGAATGTGTGACACAGGTCACAGAAGGGTATACAGATGACACCCCTGCACATCTGCAACCATATTACTGATACCTGGCAACTATGCCCACACATCGCTAACATACAAGTACTCTATGTCCCACATGCTATACGTGTACCTCACACACATGAGGAGCACCATGGCAGTTATGCCTGACACCAGCAAGGTGAATGTACTGTACCTGCAGCTTGATGTGGATGTATCTGTGTTGTGCAGTACATGTATGTATTTGGATACTGTATAGGTGAATGCTTCCATGTCGTGACACACTCCAGATGTTCAAGACATGTTATGTGGTGGTTTTATGTTATGCCTACACAAGCTGTGCACAGGCCTGTATGATGTTTAGTGTTTCACACCTGCAATATCACCATTACACAAAGGCCATAGTTGTATTGTGTTGAGCCAATGTACAACAGGGTGTACACACATGTGCATCACTTTCACTTTGTGTTTTGCTTCATGTCTCTGGCCATCCTCCATGGCGATGTGTACACATGTTCTGTCCAATGGTTGTAATGGCAATCTTATTTCACATGTCAGTGTTATCCCATATGACATACAGCCATAGATGTCATATGCCCCACTGAGGACAGGGTTATGCAGACAAAGGGTGGTATGTATGGGATGTGAGACATGTTTTACCGGATAGTTGAGCAGTGTTGCAATCAGCCCACTACATGTCATGGACATGTCTGATAGCACATGACATTGTGTGACATTCATAGCAAGGGTATACTCCATAAGGGTGTATCCTGAGGGCCGGGCATACTCCCACTCCAACACATTTAGTGTGTGTGCACACATATGCTCTCTGTATAGTACTGTTCGTATTCCCAACATGTGTAATGCTGATATGTAGTACCTGTCCCTACAGTGGAAGACACCTCCACCATTGTATTCACTGTTGTCCACACATCTGGCAATGACAGTTTGGAAGGTTTAGTGTAGGTGCTTCATATAGTCTTCAATTGTTTCACATAGGTAAACAGTGTGATGCATTGCAGGTCTGACCAGTGTCTATTAACAAGACCACCATATATTATGTGTATGTGTGTTATGGCAGATAGCATGCAATTAATATGTTCCATGCATTATCAAGCCTGGTAAATAATAACAATCTCACCTGACACAGGCTGCTGTCACTGCAAATTGCCAGAGGTACCTAAACAGGAGTGTCACAGCCATAAGATCATTATCCACACCTGTGTGATAACTACAGGGTGCAATGTCCATGTTAGCACATATGCTAGTACAATACACTATACTATGGAGTATGCACAGTTGTGCATACATAGAGTAGCAGACTATAGTATGTGGCATGTGTGCATACATGCCTTGCATATGATGTTACATTTCATATTGTACAGTAACACATGTAACTATGTGATATATAGTTGGGTTTTATGTGCAGTAGTGACTTACCAGACAACTCCAGGCTCGGTGGTTGAGAGACACACACCTCCACAATGCCAGCTAAAGCTTGTGGATGGAGGTCTGCAGGTGTCCCCAGGTTGGCCAGTAGCTCCTCGGTACATGTGAGTGGGGACTGGGTGAGTGGTGCCCCACCTGTTGCACCTTGTTCCCTGGTGATTACATTAGCATGCTGTTTCACCCATCTTATCAGGTCAGTGCAGTGTCGGAACACCTGCTGATAGGTGCGACTGTGACCGCCAACATCATTTACCTTCCTGCAGAGTTCCTCCCACAGGGCATCCCGCTGCTGTGCATCCTGTGGCACATGGCTGAAGAGTGTTGTGTAGTTGTCGAGGAGGTATGGGATGAGGACCTCATCCTCCAAGTGGCTGTACAGTGGCAGCCTGCTACGTGGTATACCTGGAAGACATAACGATGGAGACAGGTCACAGTAACTCACAGAGAAGTACAGCAGTACAGCTGAACATACATGTGTATGACATTTATTAAGTTTACAGATATGCCTTTGTAAATCTACATGGCACTAACACCACTGACATGTATAAGTCACACACATTTGACACCTACTGGTGATGTGATGTTATCGCCATGTATGTGTGTGTCATGTGATGACATTGCTTATACACCATTTAGATGTTGTCTTGATGTGGGCAGGTGTGTTTGCCTGTAGTGGTGTCTTTACCTATCAGCACATGCCTGGATTTGTTCACATTAATGTAATCAACCTTAAAGCTGTGTATATGCCACATATATAGTCATACATATTCGTTATGGACATGACCTGTGACCCTGCAGACTTGCAAGCATGTATGTGTTTTGCCATAAACATCTACATGGTACTGCACAACTGTGTAGCATCCTGACATCTATTGCCTGTGTTGCACATATGTAACACATGGGACAATAGCTAGCCTGATGGTATTTGCAGGGTTGGATATCAACTATAGCATGTAAGGTCATAGTGATCTAGTAGGCTATATGCCCTGGGCCATTTATGAGCATAGGCAGACAGGTTACCTAGCTGTAGGCAACAGGCAGGTAATTTCAGTGGCCAGTTCAAGCAGTGCCACAGAACTGATACACATGGTTACTGATATATTTGGCATGCGGTCATCACACCATGTCACAGAGAGGGGCGATGTGCAGCTTCGCTGGACAGGGACGCATAGTATGGCAAGAGTATGTTAAGTGTATGGGACAGAGATCTGTCAGGCATGTTGTGATCCTTGTACTAGAAAGGTGGATGTCCATGACATATGTGTTTATTTGGGATCAGGATGTGTTAAGTGTAGCATGTCCAACACCTCTGTGTTGGACATGGCTTTATTCAGGGTAGGCTGCATGCTATATAGTGCGGCTAGGGATTGTGAAGGGCAGTGTAGGCCATCTACACATGGGCAATAACCCTTAAAGGAAATATGTGATCTATTATGGGTCACATGGGTGTTGAGTATGGCTGAGCAGTTATCTCTATATTCCTGGATGGCACCCTGTCATGATTAGGGGTGCCACATATAACTACCTGTCATTTGTGGTGACATAACTATCAAAGAGAAGTACTGTCCAGCTGCATCCCATACACACAGTTGCCATTATGTTGACCGCTGTCTAGGTGGTAGTTAATGGGTACAGGGTTTGTAACATAGGGGATGACAATGCAATACCTAGCTGTCAGATTGTGGCAATACATCATACACCACACATCTGATACACTAAGGTCCTTCTGTATGTTGAACACAGCACACGAGTCAACTATTGCTCATAGCTCATAGTCATTTGCAAACATCAATAGGCTGATGCCTTCTGTGTTAGTTTATGTGATATAGATAACAAAGAGGAGGAGTACCAGGAATGACCCTTGTATTACTGTGGTTGGCACTGGTTTGATGTGCATGTATTCGTCAGACACCTTCTGTAGTGTGGGTTCTGCCAGCAGTGCAGTTGCCAACCACTCCTGTGACATAGGAATATACACCTAGTTTACTGAGTGTAGCTGGTACACAGTATGTGTGATGGTGTCCTATGACCTGGCAAGGTCATGATATGCAGTGTGAATCAACCCTACTGTCAGCTACATCTGTACCGAGTACATCAATTATGTTGACCACGGTTTATGGCCATACAGACCAGACTCAGCAGGGTAGTTGTGCACTATGCCCCATTATCAATATTGTCTCCCCCTTTGTGGGGTATGATAACAGTTGCTATGCACCATTCAGTGTGTACACAGCCTGACATGGAGCTATAATTGAACATGATGTGTCTGTGGATAGCTGAATGTTCTTACATTTGTGTAGGATACACCCTGGGATGTTGACAGGTCCCATGAAAGCTGTATGTATGGCTTTAGAGAGTGCAGCTTGTACCTGCATAGTCGTTAGTACAGGGTCCCTGTAGTGTACATGGATATATTACTAAGTGTACCTGTTGGGGGTGGGGGTTGGGAGTGGTTTAAGTTCTCTGAGACCCTATCTGGATGAACAGGTGCTATTTCTGTAGGTGCAGTATTTCCCATGCCATAGTGCTGTGCAGCACACCAGGTCTTGTCATTGCCATTACGATTAATGACACAGCTATAGAATGCTCTGCGCTTGACCTCATAATATGTCACTGATTAGTTTCACAGTAGCTTTGCATGGCTTTATATGGTGGATCTGCATCTTACTGAGGCTGACCAGGGATCACCTACACTCATGTGTGTTCACTCTTGCAACAGTTACTACCTTCTGTGGTACTGTTTAAAGCATGGCTCCACCTGTTTGCCTACTTGTTTGTGTTGGGTTGAATCCTGGTTCTGTTTCAATGGCACAATCACTGCACATATGTGACTGCATAAGGTTCATTTGTGTAAGATTCAGCATTTGCACATGCATTGTCCATCTGCATGGGTGCCATGGCACTCACCACTCTACTCTTAGGAAACATAACATTGGCATTGGAGGCTAACTATGTGTAGCATACTGTTATCCCTGTTTGTGTGACTACTTTGATCCAGATCAGTGGGGTCGATGGAATCCAACATGCATTGAGCGCAGGTGTTGGTACATGAGGAGACTTCCCAGTTCATAATGGAATAGTTGAGAGTACCCATTATTATGGTTCTGTCTCAGACCTAAACTTCCCCATTACAGCACATTATGACAGTTGGGAAGTCCGCGGCCTGCTGGGTGATCTGTCTCAAGTTGCAATTTGAATTCCACTTTGGCACAAAGGTAGTTGCTCAGCATAATGCATCTGATGTTATGCAAGTGCAACTAGCATGGGGGTGTACATATCCTTCAGGAATATGGACACACCTGCAGCCCATGTGTTCCAATAAAGGATAATGGGCAAGAGCTGAGGTATGTGTTATAACATGGTCATGCAGGTGTGCTCTTTGGAGCATTGAAACATGTCTCAGCCACTGCACAGATATGTTCTCCATGTTAGGGATAGACATATGTGTGTCCGTATAGTTTTTCTGACATGTATCATTGTGTAGCGAGACCCGCAGTTTATTGCTTGGCTGTCCCTGTAACAGCAATGGACCCACACTTGAACCATGCATGATGAAGGCACTATAGGGGAAGCATGAGCCCTAGGCAGTATCCAGATTCCTAGGGGTGACAGGTGCAGGCCCTGTCTGGCAAAGCATCATGGCCTGTCAACCATGTTATCTCAGGACAAGAGATACTGGATACCTTGTGACAGTCACCACTACACTAGACAATTGTGGAATACAATCCTTTTGTCCCTGTACTGCAGTATCATTCTGGCCAATTGCAGAATGCTACCCAGGCCTTGGGACATACCTGCATGGGCTACAAGACCTGACAGTTCCTACATGTGTTTCCATGCAGTCCAGGCTACTGCATCACAGGTCCTGCACAACAGCATGGAATATGCCAGAGCCATGTGTATAGTTCAAAAGGTGGCCTGAGTGTATGAGTATGTGGCTAATCATGGCAGACAGGCAGCTGACAGTATGTATTCCCTCATATAGGTCGGTGTGTAACATAGTGCTAGAGTTTGCATTCACAAATGAGTACTGTTGGGCATGTTTCCAGTCATGTGTTCAGAGGTGTGGCACAATTATGCAAAACTATGTCATACAGTTTCTGTATTTTGGTGTCTGTCTCTTCCTGCTTGGGGGGGGGGGGGTCACTTGGTTGGCCAGATACTTAGACGTGTCTGTGAATGTGTGTGATTTCCGGTAGTGTGTGTGGGTGTACTTACTGTGTTCTGGTAAGGGTATGTGTTGGTTGTGTTGATGAGCTGCATGTGTTAACCTACACCTCATGACTGTCCAGTCTAGTCATGGCTGTAGACTGGGCTGCCTTCCAGCTTACCCCTGTAGCTGCATCCCAAACAATGTGTGGGGCGTGGTGTTAGGTGGGTCTGGTAATGTACATGGCATAGAGATTACTTTCCCCCAGGATGGCCACATACACAAAGGTGACATTAGGAAACACCAGTAGCTGACTAGTGGACATGCCTGTATGAGCAGTCAGTACTACAAGTACCAGGTACTGTATTTAGTTTACGTATTGCCTATGAAGATGTTTTAGACAGTGATGCTCACATGTAATTATTTATATTATGGACATGACAACACTGGCTATTATGGAAACATTGTAGCTACCTTTAGCAGCAATCCTCCTCTGAGGAGCACATCACATCCAGTTAGTTGATTACAGATGATGCAAGTGTCTCCAGGTCTGTTTCCTTCTCTGGGTATATACTCACATATCCACCAGGACCATAAGCTCTGTTGGGCACAGACACCCTCTCTCCAAACAGAGTCATGTATCAGTAGGCTCTGGTGCCACTATCAACATGATCAGGATATAATCAGATAGTGTGAGCCATCACCTGTGATATGGCTATTACACATGGGCAGTTGTCTCCTACGTCTTACACTCCTACTGCAGATATTACACTGGAGTTAAAGATGATATGCAACCTGTTTCATTACCAGTGCTGTGCATTACCTTACATACAGTATGTGCAGGTGGCTGTTAGGTTGGCAATGAGAGGTTGGGCTACACAAACCTGGTAGTTCAACCAGTGTGTCTGTACACTCAGTATTCACTCTATGTAGGTGTGCACATAGCCATTTGGTCCAGCCCTGTAACAAGGGTCACTACACATTTGCATAACATGTGCACATGCACAGCTGTTATTGCTTGCAAACAATAGTAGAGAGGTGGATATTACATGTGTTATATGCATGGATAGTTGCCTGGCTCTTTCAATTATCTTTGCTATCATGCTGCTAACCTGTCAGATGAATACTAATGCTATGTATCCTGTGATTGAGTACTGTAATTGCCAATAGATATAACTACTGTTTGCATAACATAACAGAACTGCTATGTAGAATAGAATACAGATCTGCCTAGAATACTGTACATTACACAGTTATTGGCACAATATCCCACAATGCACACCATATTTACATGGTAAGCCCACCTTTAACATGTTCATCTTACTTATACACCCATACATATGTCGACTGTTACAATATATCAACATAGACTATCCCCTGTTATAGCGCATACTTGTTGGACCAGTCCTGACACTGACAGTGGCTGGAAGAGAGGTGGTGGGTTACAAGCCCTTATCATCCCTTGTGGTGTATGTGGAGTGTGCCGTGTGACCTACAGCAGTACACACATAGAATAGTATAAGTATTACTACTGCTTAACAATACATCGTTACAAGATAGCTATTTCCACTATATGCACTGATTACACTGTAATTCTTACATTACCGGTACTACATACACAGACATACTACATGTTATACATACCGTCTTAGTAATCGGAAGTGTTAATAACTAGTGCAATACTCGTTTTCAGTTCATCTTTCAGTGTTTTGTACTGCCCTACAGGTAGATGCAGATGGTTTGAATATGTGACAAGACAACCTTTTATAGTTACAGATCCGTAACGTGTGCTATCCCGATGGCCAATTGGTGTTCCTTAGTAGCTAATTACATGCACATCAGCTGCGCTGCTACTGCCTTAGCCAATACCATGGCTACAGTGGAGTATAACTGAGTACTCCACTTGGGTGTTGTCCCTTTGCCTTACTTGTAAGGAAGACAGTGTGGAAGTTTTGTTTGGAATCTATTGCAACAGCTGTATGGAGATGAACAGTAATATATTGTGTGTAATGGCTAGAGGAGTTGGACTAAATGTGAGTACTGCTGTTATATTTCTGAACATTGCTACTTGTGCAGGGTTTGTCTATACCTAATACTTCTGCATATGTTTCAGTCTGGCCAGGTTGTTTGACCAGCTCAAGGCTGCATAGCTATGCATATAATGTTAGGGGGTTTATAGGTGCCTACCAGACATATTTAGTTTGGTGTTACTGTGTATCATGCTGTGCTAATAACCAGTACTCAGTAAAGCTTCCTGGTGTACGAACCTTTCAACCCTCTGAAACGGGATTACTTCATACAAACCCTGTTACATTATATATATATATATATATATATATATATATATATATATATACATATATATAGATAGATATATAGATATATATTTATGTATATATATAGGTTCATAGGTTCATAGATTTATACTAAGCTAACTGCCCTTGCGAGCCATTTTAAGCCTAGCCAATTATCCATTGTGAGACTCAAACCCTGCACCTTGTGTTTGTAAGGCAAACACCTTAACCATTAGGCCACCCTCCCTATATATATGTGTGTGTGTGTGTGAGTGTGTGTGTGTGTGTGTGAGTGTGTGTGTCTGTGTGTGTGTGTGTGTGTGTGTGTGTGTATATGTATATGTATATAGATATATACATTATTGCATACATTTATCTGTACCTCCATAGATGTGTAGATGTTTTTATATATATGTAGACCTGTACATATCAACATGTCTCTATCTCTCTCTCTCTCTCTCTATATATATATATATCTATATATATATATATATATATATATATATATATATATATATATATATATATATATATAAGCATACACCTTTAATGGGGTACATGGCGGGTTGTCCTGTTTCAACGCATTCCTCCCTTTTGTGTTTTAACCTGCCTGTATACACAACTGGGATAGGTACATTCCAGGTAGCATAGTGTTAGGTTACTCTGAGGATGGAGTACATGGTTGCGGGTTCTACTCCTGGAAGCTGTTATTATTTTACCTCTCAGAGTAGGCACTGGTAGGGAAAGTGTGAATAATGCACATTTACGTGGTTGTGAATAGGTTTGTCTGTGGTCTGCATGATGTTAAGCAAAGGTCAAATGTGTGAAGCGCTTCTCCTTTTACCGTGTTTCAGCGCCACTTACCATCACACAAACACATGGAAACCCGCTTACAACTGCTTAAGAGTTCCTTAATCCACCTGCATCCAAAAGCCCTTATTCTGGCCCTCAAAATAACCTAACATCCCTTGCAGGTCTTGAACCCGGGGCCATGAACACCACAGTCACTGACTTTACCAGGAAGACATCTGAGATATGTATGAATGTTATGGTGTTTAGAATATACATTGCACTACAGACATTCCTCACTACTGAAAACAAATGCGACAGTAATTTGGTGTACATATGTCTGGTACATGTTAATGTTCTTATGTTTGTGAAAGTAGGTATTACAATGTGACATGACAGGGTGTATTATGAATGAGTATGGTTCTTGCTTTGTGTCCTTTTTATATTGTCCACATACTCCATGTATGCCCCTCCAGTTCACTTATTGGACATTCGATTCAGGTCCTCCTTGATGCATGATTGCATTACCCATCATTCCTCCCCACCCAAATCTTCACATACACAACAACCACCCCTTCTATGGTGAATTAGGTTAATATTAATTGTTATAATTTCAGAGCTGCATGTGTTTTGTGTACACTCCAATTCCTTTTGAGTGCTTCTGTGTCACAAAGTGTATTCATAGATGTTTATATATATATATATATATATATATATATATATATATATATATATATGGCTATTGATGTAAGTATAAAATATGAACAAGAAAGTCCTCCACAGGATAAACGCCTCGCTACACAACAAAGTAATAAATAATAATCCAGAGCAAGTATTAGTAACGAGGCAACCAGGGTCTTCAAAAGTTTAACTGTCAATCCAAATATTTATTAACAGAATAAAATCAAGTGGGTAAGCATTTTAACTAAAAAGCTTCTTCAGACCTTATAACCACATACAAAATCTAGCACTCTTTAAATAAACTCCATGTTTAAAAATTCATCAAATCACAGCTGAGCACTAATTAAGTTAAAGTGACAGTGCATAAAAATCTAGCAAAACACATTTCAAAGCACACTGACTATCAAAATACATACAGAGACAAAAGCATCAGGAACATTTAAAAACATTCAAAAAATACAAAAATTGATATCTAATAAGATGAACATTATGCTTTAAAAAGAAAAAAATATCATTTCTGTACCCTCCTGTTTCTCAGCATAGGCTTAACAGATGCTCTTTCATTTAAACCTGAGCCCCTATCAGCTCTAAGCAAAATAATCCAATGTGCCTCTCTACTTTCAGTATAATTCCTAATGTTACCTTCTCTAATCTTCCAATAAATAACTTCTAAAACCCTAAAACTAAATTTATGTGTTTCCCCAGCTGTAACAACATGTTTGGATAAAGCATTATGTTCAGACTTAATCCTGATATTATAAATATGTTCTCTTATACTATTTTTGAGGGGTCTATTCGTCTTACCCACGTAAAAAAGTGACAAAAGTCACATTCAGTCAAATACAGCATATTAGAGGTGGCACAGGTGGCTCCCACCTTAAAAACAAACTCCCTACCCAAATCTGGATAAATAAAGTTATTTGAAGTGTTTATAAAAGTACAAAAATTAAATTTCTCACAAGGTCTTATAAATTTATCATCATTTAGACTCTTCTCAGTAGTATTACCATAACATAAAAGCCTTCTCACATTTTTTTCTGTTCCTAAAAAGGAACCTAGGTCTATCACCTACTATTCGTCTCAACGTGGGATCAACCTTCAGGATAGAACCATGTTTTCTAAAGATCTCAAAAAGCTCCTCATTGTCCTTCGTAAAAAACAGAGGTACCCTAATTTGTTCAAAGGGCTCCTTCTGTAATAGAATCACATTTCTATTTGGTCCAAAATAGGGGGTAGCAATGGTATCCCTGAGTTGACTAACTATTGACAAGTTATTTCGTATCTCATTTGGTTGATAACTTCTAATAATAAGTCTATTAAAGAGTCCATCTAACTCTCTCTTGAACCCTTCAAATGTAGGGTTAAACCTAGATGCTCTCATTCCTTGACCCTTGATCAAGTTCATAAAAATAAAATTGGGATGCATACTCCTTCTATTCACTAGGCAATTCCTATAACAGGACTTAAAAAAAACCCCAGTGTTAACAACTCCATTCCTTAGATTCTCAATATAGAGATCTAAATACACTATTTTCACATTTGAAAACTCCATGATGAATTTTAAACATTCAGTCAGCCCATTCATCAACTGGTGGAACTCAACCATCTCTTGATGGTTACCTCTCCAAAGAAAAACAAATCATCGACAAACCGCCGATAAAAAAATCACATGTTGCCTATAAGCCTCAGTCATAAATAATACAGTGTCTTCCTAATGGGCTAAAAACATGTTGGCGTAGCTGTTGGCACACGAGGTGCCCATAGCTATGCCATCATTCTGAATATACATTTTCCCATTATAAGTAAAGACATTCTTTTCAAGGACCATTTCCAACAAGTGACATATAAAATCTATTTGTGCAGTTCCATATGTACTATGTACAGTTAAATATTTATGAAGATATTGGATACCTAAGTCATTAGGAATGTTGGTAATCAATGACTGGATGTCCATGGTGACAAAAGTCACTCATCACAAATGTCTACATTGCTAATACATTCATAGAGTTCTATGAGAAATTGTTTAAAATCCTTTAGAACAATGCTATTCTTGTCTATTACAGGACGCAAATACTTTTCCATGTAAATAGACAATGGTTCCATTACCCATCCTCCACCAGCCACAATAGGCCTCATAGGTGGATTCATTGGTTGTTTATGGACTTTCGGTAAAGTTTGTATCAGGGGAAGAAGTGGGTAATCAACTTTAAGATATCCAAAAACATCACCTGTTATCCAGCCACTCCTCAAATCATCCAATAATGCCTCCAAAACCGAAGTCATAATTCTGTGTACCTCCTCTAAGGTAATTAACTTATAAAATTTCTGATCACTTAACATACTCACCACTGATCTAACATACTGTGTAGTATCCATAACAACTATAAGGCCACCTTTATCTGCTGGCTTTATTGAAATAGTTGCATTAGACTGTAAACTCCTCAGAGCCTCTGTTTCACAATAGGTCAGATTATTTCTTGAACATGCTGTCTATTACTATACAGATATCTATTATCATAATACTTAAACAACTTCATATAAGCATCTAGCAATGGGTTGTTAATTGGTACATAAGTACTCAACTTCTTGAATGGACGTATTTGTTCAGCATTGTTACCAAACTGCATACGCAACATTATGTTACAACAAAAAATTTTTAAATCTAGCACGATATCAGTTACCTTGCTCTCAAATGTAGGTATGACACTCAAACCTTTATTTAATACCCTGTGTTCTTCCTGGGTAAGTTGATATTGGGATATATTCCAGACTAATGATTCATAACATTCCCCCACATCTTCTTGATGGTTTGGCCTGTGGCTCTGTCCCCTGAATATTTCCATTTCTGGCCACCTCGACTCACAGATCTCGGTCGCCTCATTCCCTTGTCTAAATTGATGGGAAATGGAAAAGGGGGGTGTCCTGTCACATCAGTACCAGATACACCACCTATATTATTCCCATTAGCTCTATTCAAATAGGTTTTAGGTCTAACTGCCTTATCATGTATTGAAGGTGTCTGAGCCCCCTGTCTTACAATGGTAGTAGGATATAAATTCCTATTCTCATTAGATACGTCACTCCCAGTACTATCACTCCCACTGATAACAGTGCTAATAGCACTACTGTCCTCATTTTGTACAGATTGTTCATTTGCTTTAGATGTTATAAACATATAATTGGCATCAAAAAGCTCATTAACATCATTATTATTATGACTAGCATATTTAGACATTACATTATAATTAACTTTAACAGTAGCAACACCACCAGCAGTAATATTGTCCTGTTTATCAATCAATTGATGTGGCCGTCGTCCAGTCTTAGGTCACATAAAGACATTTCCAGTTTTAAAATCATTAATGTCTCTCAAGATCTTTACTTTTTTTTGGTAAGTGAGCTTACGCTCAAAGACCGCTATATTGTCAAGCAAACTTTCAAATAATGGATCTACAGTCCATTCAGAGAAATGTTTATAGACATATTCTTGTTTAACTTTTATAGAATCCTTTAAACTATTCTCCTCTGGTTGGAAAAAGTCAATGAGGAGTTTCATATAGTTTGCGCTTACCTCCAAATTCAATTGTTGCCATTGTGTAAGCAGTTCTGGAAATTGCGAGCCTTGTGTGGGCATGTTAAAAACCCGCAAGCCTCGAGGAACAATCGTCTTCTCTAGGCACATCTCAAAATGGTACCGCTGTGCCTGTAATCTTTTTAACTTTAGAAAATCACGCTCCAACTCCTCCATGTACTCTTGTTGTTGCTCACTATCCTCGGATGAACCGTTGGTGACGTCATCACCAGAACACGCCTCATACTGGATGAGGAAGTTCTTGTCTCTTGTAAGGTACTGTGTAAACATCTCCTGCAGGTTTAAATGTGTATCACTTTGTTTACTGGGATCATAGTCCAATTCCACAATCTCATCATTTTTCTCGGCCATGTTCCTGTGAAGTACTAAGTATAGAGCTGTATAAAATATGAACAAGAAGGTCCTCCACATGATAAACGTCTCACTACACACCAAAGTAATAAATGATAATCCAGAGCAAGTTTTAGTAATGAGGCAACCAGGCTCTTCAAAAGTTTAACTGTCAATACAAATATTTATTAACAGAATAAAATCAAGTGGGTAAGCGCTTTCGCTAAAAAGCTTCTTCAGACCTTATAACCACATACAAAATCTAGCACTCTTTAAATAAACTCCATGTTTAAAAATTCATCAAATCACAGCTGAGCACTAATTAAGTTAAAGTGACAGTGCATAAAAATCCAGCAAAACACATTTCAAAGCACACTGACTATCAAAATACACAAAGACTATCAAAATACATACAGAGACAAAAGCATCAGGAACATTTAAAAATATTCAAAAAATACAATCATTGATATCTAATAAAATGAACATTACGCTTTAAAAAGAAAAATTATCATTTCTGTACCCTCCTGTTTCTCAGCACAGGCTTTATAGATGCTATTTCATTTAAGCCTGAGACCCTATCGGCTCTAAGCAAAATAATCCAATGTGCCTCTCTACTTTCAGTATAATTCCTAATGTTACCTTCTCTAATCTTCAGATAAATAACTTCTAAAACCCTAAAACTAAATTTATGTGTTTCCCCAGCTGTAACAACATGTTTGGATAAAGCATTATTTTCAGACTTAATCCTGATATTATAAATATGTTCTCTTATTCTATTCTTGAGGGGTCTATTCATCTAACCCACGTAAAAAAATTGACAATAGTCACATTCAGCCAAATACACCACATTAGAGGTGGCACAGGTGGCTCCCACCTTAAAAACAAACTCCCTAACCAAATCTGAAAGAAAAACTTATTTGAAGTGCTTATAAAAGTACATAAATTACATTTCTCACAAGGTCTTGTAAATTTATCATCATTTAGACTCTTCTCAGTAGTATTACCATAACATAAAAGCCTTCTCAGTTTTTTTCTGTTTCTCAAAAGGAACCTAGGTCTATCACCTACTATCCCTCTCAACATGGGATCAACCTTCAGGATAGAACAATGTTTACTAAAGATCTCAAAACGCTCCTCATTGTCCTGCATAAAAAACAGAGGTACCCTAATTTATTCAAAGGGCTCTTTCTGTGATAGAATCACATTCCTATGTGGTCCAAAATAGGGGGGAGCAATGGTATCCCTGAGGTCACTAACTATTGACAAGTTATTTTGTATCTCATTTGGTCGATAACCTCTACTAATAAGTCTATTAAATAAATACATTTATAAATTTTCAGTTATAGATCAAGTTAAAATTATGATTTGAGGTGGGATGCAGAGGAAAATTTAAATTGGAAAAAGTATTGCTGGCAGGTTAGGTTTAATGCATGTGAGTAAAATGTAATTTACTAGTAAAATTTGCTAAATTTTAGTAATGTACTTATGTTATTGTGATTCTATTCTGAAGTGTGGAGCTTTTCTCTCTGGGCCTCCACTGAAAATGGACATATATCCAGTTGGACTAGCCCAGTCAACAAATGTAAAATAAATAAATAATAAATATTAAAGAGTCCATCTCACTATCTCTTGAACCCTTCAAATGTAGGGTTTAACCTAGATGCTCTCATTCCTTGACCCTTGATCAAGTTCCTAAAAATAAAAATTGGGATGCATACTCCTTCTATTTAGTAGGCAATTCCTATAACATGACTTAAGAAAAACCCCAGTGATAACAACTCCATTCCCTAGATTCTCAATATAGAGATCTAAATACATTATTTTCACATTCGAAAACTCCATGGTGAATTTTAAACATTCAGTCAGCCCATTCATCATCTGGTGGAACTCAACCATCTCTTGATGGTTACCTCTCCAAAGAAAAAACAAATCATCGACAAACCACCGATAAAAAATCACATGTTGCCTATAAGCCTTAGTCATAAATAATACAGTGTCTTCCTACTGGGCTAAAAACATGTTGGCGTAGCTGTTGGCACACGAGGTGCCCATAGCTACGCCATCATTCTGAATATACATTTTCCCATTATAAGTAAAGACATTCTTTTCAAGGACCATTTCCAACAAGTGACATATAACATCTATTTGTGCAGGTCCATATGTACTATGTACAGTTAAATATTCATGAAGATATTGGATACCTAAGTCATTAGGAATGTTGGTAATCAATGACTGGACATCCATTATGACAAAAGTCACTCAATCACAAATGTCTACATTGCTAATACATTCATAGAGTTCTATGAGAAATTGTTTAAAATCCTTCAGAACAATGCTATTCTTGTCTATTACAGGATGCAAATACTTTTCTATGTAAATGGACAATGGTTCCATTACCCATCCTCCACCAGCCACAATAGGCCTCATAGGTGGATTCATTGGTTGTTTATGGACTTTCGGTAAACCTTGTATCAGGGGAATAAGTGGGTAATCAACTTTAAGATATCCAAAAACATCACCTGTTATCAAGCCACTCCTCAAATCATACAATAATGCCTCCAAAACTGAAGACATAATTCTATGTATCTCCTCAAAGGTAATTATATTATAATAATTCTCATCACTTAACATACTCTCCACTGATCTAACATACTGCGTAGTATCCATAACAACTATAAGGCACCTTTATCTGCTGGCCTTATCGAAATAGTTGCATTAGACTGTATACTACTCAGAGCCTCTCTTTCACAACAGGTCAGATTATTTCTTGAACAGTGCCTTCTATTACTATTCAGATATCTATTGTCATAATACATAAACAACTCATCTTCCATCAGCTTCATATAAGCATCTACCAATGGGTTGTTAATTGGTACATAGGTACTCAACTTCTTGAATGGATGTATTTGTTCAGCATTGTTCTCAAACTGCATATGCAACATTGTGTTATGACAAAAAATCTTTAAATCTACCACAGTATCAGTTACCTTGCTTTCACATGTATGTATGAAACGTAAACCTTTATTTAATACCCTGTGTTCTTCCTGGGTAAGTTGATATTGGGATATATTCCAGACTAATGATTCATAACATTCCCTCACATCTTCTTGATGGTTTGGCCTGTGGCTCTGCCCCCTGAATATTTCCGTTTCTGGCCACCTCGACTCACAGATCTCGGTCGCCTTATTCCCTTGTCTAAATTGATGGGAAATGGAAAACAGGGGTGTCCTGTCACATCAGTACCAGATACACCACCTATATTATTCCCATTAGCTCTATTCAAATAGGTTTTAGGTCTAACTGCCTTATCATGCATTGAAGGTGTCTGAGCCCCCTGTCTTACAATGGTAGTAGGATATAAATTCCTATTCTCATTAGAAACGTCACTCCTACTACTATCACTCCCACTGATAACAGTGCTAATACCACTACTGTCCTCATTTTGTACAGATTGTTCATTTGCGTTAGATGTTATAAACATATAATTGGCATCAAAAAGCTCATTAACATCATTATTATTACGACTAGCAGATGTAGACATTACATTATAATTAACTTTAACAGTAGCAACACCACCAGCAGTAATATTGTCCTGTTTGTCAATCAATTGATGTGGCCATTGTCCAGTCTTCGGCCACATAAAGACAATTCCAGTTTTAAAATCGTTAATGTCTCTCAAGAGCTTTACTTTCTTTTGGTAAGTGAGCTTACGCTCAAAGACTACTATACTGTCAAGCAAACTTTCAAATAATGGATCTACAGTCTGTTCAGAGAAGTGTTTATAGACATATTCTTGTTTAACTTTTATAGAATCCTTTAAACTATTCTCCTCTGGTTGGAAAAAGTCAATAAGGAGTTTCATATAGTTTGCGCTTACCTCCAAATTCAATTGTTGCCATCGTGTAAGCAGTTCTGGAAATTGCTAGCCTTGTGTGGGCATGTTAAAATCCCGCAAGTCTCGAGGAACAATCTTCTTCTCCTCTAGGCACATCTCAAAATAGTACCTCTGTGACTATAATTTTTTTTAACTTTAGAAAATCACGCTCCAACTCCTCCATGTACTGTTGTAGCTGCTCACTATCCTCGGTTGAACCGTTGGTGACGTCATCACCAGAACATGCCTCATACTGGATGAGGAAGTTCTTGTCTCTTGTAAGGTACTGTGTAAACATCTCCTGCAGGTTTAAATGTGTATCACTTCATATACTGGGATCATAGTCCAATTCCACAATCTCATCATGTTTCTCGGCCATGTTCCTGTGAAGTACTAAGTATAGAGCTGTATAAAATATGAACAAGAAAGTCCTCCACAGGATAAACGCCTAGCTACACACCAAAGTAATAAATGATAATCCAGAGCAAGTTTTAGTAATGAGGCAACCAGGTTCTTCAAAAGTTTAACGTCAATCCAAATATTTATTAACAGAATAAAATCAAGTGGGTAAGCGCTTTCACTAAAAAGCTTCTTCAGACCTTATAACCACATACAAAATCTAGCACTCTTTAAATAAACTCCATGTTTAAAAATTCATCAAATCACAGCTGAGCACTAATTAAGTTAAAGTGACTGTATAAAAATCCAGCAAAACACATTTCAAAGCACACTGACTATCAAAATACATACAGAGACAAAAGCATCAGGAACATTTAAAAACATTCAAAAAATACAAACATTAATATCTAATAAAACGAACATTATGCTTTAAAAAGAAAAATTATCATTTCTGTACCCTCCTGTTTCTCAGCATAGGTTTAATAGATGCTCTTTCATTTAAGCCTGAGCCCCTATCGGCTCTAAGCAAAATAATCCAATGTGCCTCTCTACTTTCAGTATAATTCCTAAGTTGGGATATATAACTTTTAAGGTGGGAGCTACCTGTCTAAATGATAATAGATTTACAAGACCTTGTGAGAAATGTAATGTTTGTACTTTTATAAACACTTCAAATAAGTTTATTCATCCAGATTTGGGTAGGGAGTTTGTTTTTAAGGTGGGAGCCACCTGTGTCACCTCTAATCTGGTGTATTTGGCTGAATTTGACTTTTGTCACTTTTTTACGTGGGTAAGATGAATAGACCCCTCAAAAATAGAATAAGAGAACATATTTATAATATCAAGATTAAGTCTGAACATAATGCTTTATCCAAACATGTTGTTACAGCTGTCCAAAATGAAAAAAAAACAAAAAACAACACAGGCTCCGATCTGGCTAGAATAACTCCAAAAAAGTTTAATGTGAAGCGCTTTTTGTCTTCCACCTTTTGAAGACTTCATCAGACAAAAGAAAAAAAACTTCATACACAGTTTTTAAATGAAAAAGGCGCCAAAGCAAAGCACAGTAATTAGATTCAGCCACTATTCAATTAACTAATTAAACACTAAGTTAAATAATTCAAAGTGTTCTGCATCAAAAACCTTTTTCTTGTGTTAAAAAAGTTCATGTCAGCAAAATAAAATTCATTTAAAACGTCTGTTTAAAACTTTTATTTTAGAAAAAAACAAAAGGCAAAACTGTACTCTAACATATAGTACAGAAATACTGAATGAAAAGCATAAATGTAGGAAAACGTAGTTTTAAATATATGCTTGGTGTGTAAAAAAAGAAAGGAACGTAATAATAATAATAAGTATAAAATGAGTACAAATATAACAACAGACTACTGTTCACAACACCAAGAGGTGACAGTGTTTGAAGCAAAAATGTCAATAACTATGGACAGGGTGTCAAATACCTAAAAGTACAAATACATACAGTAAACTGTGTTCTAAGACCTTAGAGGATCTGTGTTCTAAAAATGTTGAAGAATTTAAAAACAAATTTTTAGTACTAGACTATAAAAATGTGCAAAGGAACTCAAGACGAAAAACAGGAATAAACTACAACAGTTGCTACCTTTTGCTAACATGAAATGAAATACTGTATGTGTCACCTCAATAGACTTCTCAACTTCAAAATACAAGTCAAAGATGTGACCTCGTTTAAACCAGGGGGAGTGTAAGAATTCAGCCTAAGCTGCCAAACAAGTTCACGTTTCTCTAACAGTAACTGATGTGGTCCACCTTTTTCATCAACCACTACCTGATCTATCATTTTAAACAAAAAAGCCTGGGTAGGATTCACGTTACAGTGTCTCGCTAGGGCATTGGTACTACTCTTCTTCCTTATATGATATGTGTGTTCATAAATCCTTTCTTTTAATTTCCTGTCAGTTTTGCCGATATAAAAAGCCGGACATGACTGACAGGAAGCCAGGTAAACCCCTGATTTAGAACGACAACTGTACCCGCCTCTGGCTTTAAACATGTGTTGATTCACTGTGAAACTAGACCCTGTAGAAATGAATTTACAATAATTACATGCCTCACATTATCTGTTCTAGTGGGTTTCATAATCGTACTTTCCATGATGCTTTTTAGATTTCTACCTTTTCTAAAAATAATAACTGGTTTGTCACCTAATTTCTCTACTAAGTCCTTCTCAAAGGTCAATAAGTGCCAATTTCTTCTAAGGATATTGCTAATGAACTTTGCTTCCAAAGTAAAAGGGGTAATAAAGCTCTTCTTGTAACAAACCACGTCTGTACTTGTTGAGCCCACGACTATTGGTGGTAAACTTGTACTGGGCACAACCACACTCAATTCTTCTTCCACATCCAAAACTAAATCTCCTTCTTTTACGGTAAGGATGGGATTAAAAATACCTGACAGTCTCTTTCTACAAACCTCTCTTGCCACCTCATCAACTAATGACTCTGGGTAACCATGACTCATAAACATGTGCTTCAACAAGATACATTCATTGTCAAATGACGTGTCTTCAGATGTCATTCGAGCTGCTCTTATAACTGTCCCTTTAGGACAGATTTCTTCTGTTGGATGAGGTGACAACTGGAAAAGTGCAACAACGTGTTGGAATATGTAGGCTTCCTGAAAATTTTAGCTAAATAGCCTTTACATACTGTGTCCCTTACCAATTTCACATCTAAATAACTGATAGTGTCCTATTTGTATATGTGTATGTGAATAATAAGAAAGAAGTACTGTTGTTTAATGCCTCCACAAAGCTACATGTGTCATCTGCACTCCCTTGAAACATGATGAAAATATCATCCAAAAACCTATTGTAAAGCTTTACTTTCTTATAGATGTCTTTACTAAATATGTGTTCGTGTTCCCACTGTGCTAGAACTAAATTAGCATAACTTGCCCCACATGGAGAACCCAATCGCTACCCCTACCACTTGCTTGTAGATGTTGCCATTGAAACTGACATAGTTGTTGTTCAAAATCACATCCAGTAGTTCTTGAATCAAACGTATTTCATCACTCTCTGCTCCATAAGAAATAAGTTTCTTAGTGATATATTCTAACCCTATGTCATGTGGGATGGAGAAATAAAGGTCCACCACGTCTATTGTTAAGAAAAAAATGTTGTCATGGAATATACATTTTTCTAAATTTTTCAAAAAAGCCCAAGAGTCTTTGCATATCTGTTGCTCCCTCACTACATATTTCTTTAATATGTCATCCACAAACTTAGAGCATGCATATGTAATAGAAGACCTTGCATTAAACTCCTGTTTACTCAGTGGCATCTCGTTTACCCAGAGAAGATCTCTGCTGGCCAACTCAGCCATGTCACAGTGAGCTGCACACTGTAGTGAGCTGACCTTGCCACAACAATAACCGGAAGATGCAGGGGGGACAGCTTCCTGTCACAGACACTTCCCATACTTTGGAACAACATCCCTAACTACATTATACAGAGCCCCTCACTAACACTCTGCAAGAGAAACCTTCAAGGGAGGATGGAAAACAGTAGATGCACCCCAGGGATCCCGCCATTGGCTCTGCTCCACAGAGGGATGGTTAATGAATCAATGGGATGGCAAAAAGCTGACACATTTTGGCTGGCCTTATGATTGGCCTTTGGCAGTTGGTCAAGTACCTACCTATGAATCTATACATACAGGATCTGCATATGCTGATAGCTTAATTTACTGTTCAGGTGTTGACTTAACCTTGTGCCAATGGCTGTTGTGTGTGCAATAGTTGAGGGCTGCCTATGTTGGATGCACACAGTAGACTGCCTACACATGACAATTTACAGGTAGTCTTGTGTGTGTGCCATCCATTTTTACTGTGTGTGCAGGTAGAGAAAGGTGTCAGTCCCTAGGTGCCTACACTGTCAGTGTGTGTGCTATAAATTCCCTCTTTGCCAAGGCATGGGCATACTGGGCATGCCTCCATCTGCCTACTGGGGTTGGCTCAGGGTGTTCATGGTCTGAGTACCTCTGTGCCTGTGGGCCCTTGGCAATGGTTGCGGGCTGTGAGGGCTTTCACCATTCTGTCCCTGCTGCAGCTATTTCCGCAGAACCATATTGTGTAGCATGGCACACACTATGAAGATGTGGGCACATGTGCCTCGAGAATAGTGCAAGGCTCCACCAGATATGTCCAAGAAAAGGAACCATGATTTCAGCATCCCAAACACACGCTCTATGATGATTCTGGTTTGTGCGTGTGCCTCATTATGGCTTTCCTGCGTGGGTGCATGTGCATTTCTGATGGGAGTCATCATCCACAGTTCCAGTACATAGCCTGCATCCCCCACCAGGTGGCCATTTGGGATGTCCCCCCCTGGCAAATAACTGATACAGCTGTGATTCATGGCAGATGTGGGAGTCATGATAGCTTCCAGGGCTGCCAGCACACATATCCATGATAATGCCTTGGGTGTTGCACACGACCTGGCAGTTGATGGAGGGGTATCCCTTGTGGTTTATGTAGTGCCTACCCTGCTCACCGAGTGGTGACTTGATGTGTATGTGCATGCAGTCTATTGCACCCAGTACCTCTGAGTAGTCTGTCACGTGGTGGAAGAGACGCATATTGCTGGCCAACTCCTCCTGTGTTTAGGGGAAGTATATGTGCTCATTGGCATGTGGTAACATGGCATCCAGGAACTGGTGTAGTACCCTGGATGCTGATGCCTGTGAGATACTCATGATATCCCCAGTTGTCTTTGAAAGGTACCTGTAGCTAGTATTCTAAGGCTTACACATACCTTCATATCCACTGGGATGGGTTCCCCTCTGTTTGTTCTGGCTCTGAGGCATGGCCGGCACAGCTCCACAAGTTGCTGTAGGGTGTCCCTGTCCACCCTGTAATGCTCTACTATCTCCAGATCATGTAGCCCCTGGAAGGTTACCCTGGGTCTGAACACTCTCCTCCTCCTCTAGTGCCTGTGATGGTCATGTGCATCATCCTACGCACCACCTTCAGTCTCCAACACATGCTCATGGATCAAAGCTATGTCAGCCCCTAACATGTACATAATAAAAGTTACCTGTCTGTATACACCACTGGTGCAGAGTGTATGGGAATACACAAATGTGTGTGATGTGCTTTCACAATTTATAGTATTGTGCTATGGATGCTGCTGATATAAATGGGTGTGTATGAGCTATTCCAGCTACTGCGTGTCTTAATTATGGGTTTTGCAATGAGTACTGCGAGTGTGGGACCTTTACTGTGGAAATCTACTTGCCTGCCTTGATTAATCTGTTGCCCTTTAATTCACTTTTAGACCTGGATCCCATCCCATTATCAGGCATGCATCCACCTGCCATCTTTCTTGTTTTGTACTTTCCCTACCCATTCATGGCGAAATGTGCCTTGTAGCTGATATACTGCATATCGCCTTTGTTCTGCTTTAACACTTTGCTGTTTTCTTTGTAGTATAGCCCCTCCCCTTCCCTGTTCTGCAGGTAGCTGCTTGCAGCCTTGTTAGCTGTTGTCAATGGCCCACTGTAGGCTCCTAGGTGTTAATTGGTCATTTGTACTCCAATTTCACTGCTGCAGCATTTCCTCATTTCTTTCCCATATCCTTCCTGTTTCAGCTGCATTGCGCGCTGTGCATACCCGTTTACCGTGTTTACACAGGTTTTCATCTCCGTTCACATCGATACTCAGTTACCTTGTGTACTCTCAGCTAAGCATAGCTATGGGCAATTCGACACAACCCTATCCTGCAGCTTTGCATAGCTAGGGCCAGACCGGTTTAGCAATGCTCCAATGTGCTTACAGCAATGGCGACACACCCCTCTCTTGATGTCATCTTTATCTCAAGGGCTCACCTCGGTGTTATAACACTACACTGTGAGGTGCATCCTTACACCAGCGGGGAATCTACGATTCACTATTACTCCTCTCATTTGCATGGCATTGCCTACTAATTCCTAGCTACTGCGCATAACACTGTCACTGTCCCTTAGCAACCCTTGCGCCACCATGTATATGGTGTAGCATGCCTGCCATTGACTATTATGGGGAAATCGTGATATGTGTTTCATTGCAGTTTTGTTCTATATTTTTATATATTCCTTGCGATCCTCTTTGCACACTGCTGCTCTGTGCTTCCATGTCACGATAGTGCGACTATATATATTAAATGTTAATTTTATATTTTGTACATTTTTTTATGACAATGGCTATATATTTAGCCATTGGCATATATTTACAATATAATACATGTGTTTGGTCGGCTATCATGGCTCCAATTTTATGTTTGCAAAAATGTAAACCATTTTCTACGGTTTACATTTCTGCATGCTTACACTATGCCTGCACCACTTCCTGAATCGCTACATAACTCCATTTGCATGCTACACTGCTGTACATGGGGTAATTAGCATACAAGGCTCAGGAGTTGTGCAGGTATAGCGTATGCAGGTAGTGCACGTGGGAACAGCTCATACCTGAATTGCTCGGTGGCCATCTTTGGTGTTAGAATGCTGACGCTACGCCTGCACCTGGCACAAGCCATGAATCCCGGGGACAATCTTAAATGAGGATTGTATCAAAAACTTGATAAGCAGTATTCATTTACATCTCTATCAGAGAACTTCATTTCACATAATTTATACTTTTAAATAATACATATCTTACTAGTGTTAAAACCACTCTGTTTTCCTACTCATTCTAGTTCTTGTGGCACTGCCCAAGCAGATGTATTGTATATCTTCTGGCACTGTCAGCATTTTGAACAATTATGGATTATCCTAATAACAAAGATTCAACAATCTCTCTTTGGCTTAAAGGACATCTTGTGGCAATTTGCAATCTTACCTATTCCCCTTTCAGATGTACGTAGAAATAAAGTATTCAGTGTCTTCTTCTGCTTTCGGCTGCTCCCATTAGGGGTCGCCACAGCAGATCAACTGTTTCCATTTCTTTCTGTCCTCTGCATCTTGCTCTGTCACACCAACCACCTGCATGTCCTCTCTCACCATATCCATAAACCTTATCTTAGGCCTTCCTCCTTTCCTGTTACCTGGCAGCTTCATCCTTAGCATCTTTTTCCCAATATACTCTGCATCCCTCCTCAGTACATGTCCAAATCAACGTAATCTTACCTCTCTGGCTTTGTCTCCAAACCTTCCAACCTGGGCTGACCCTCTAATATACTTATTCCTAATCCTGTCCATCCTCGTCACACCCAGTGCAAATCTTAACATCTTCAACTCTGCCATGTCAAGCTCTGACTCCTGCCTTTTTGTCAATGCCACTGTCTCCAACCCTCTTGTAGACCTTCCCTTTCACTCTTACTGGTACTCGTCTGTCACAAATTACTCCTGACACTCTTCTCCACCCACTCCATCCTGCCTGTACTCTCTTCTTCACATCTCTTCCACACTCACCATTACTCTGAACTGTTGATCCCAAGTATTTAAACTCATCCACCTTCGCCACCTCTACTCCCTGCATCCTCACCATTCCTCTATCCTCCCTCTCATTCACACGTACATACTCTGTCTTAGTCCTGCTACCCTTCATTCCTCTTCTCTCTAGAGCATATCTCCACCTCTCCACGGTCTCTTCCACCTGTTCCCTACTCTCACTACAGATCACAATGTCATCTGCAAACATCGTAGTCCATGGGGACTCCTGTCTGATCTTGTCTGTCAACCTGTCCATCACCATTGCAAATAAGAAAGGGCTTAGAGCTGATCCTTGATGTAATCCCACCTCCACCTTAACCAAATCCGTGACTCCCATCGCAGACCTCACCGCTGTCACACTACCCTCATACATATCCTGTACCACTCTTACATACTTCTCTGACACTCCCGACCTCCTCATACAATACCACAATTCCTCTCTAGGCACCCTGTCATATGCTTTCTCTAAATCCACAAAGACACAGTGCAACTCCTTCTGACCTTCTCTGTACTTCTCCATCTACACTCTCAGAGCAAACATTGCATCTGTATGCTCTTTCCTGGCATGAAACCATACTGCTGATCACTAAACATCACCTCCCTTCTTAACCTAGCTTCCACTACTCTTTCCCATAACTTCATGCTGTGACTGATCAGTTTAATCCCTCGGTAGTTACTACAGCTCTGCACATCACCCTTATTCTTAAAAATCGGTACCACAACACTTTTTCTCCATTCCTCAGGCATCCTGTCACTTTCCAAGATTTCATTAAACAATGAAATTAAATATTCAGTGTAATTAACTTTTTTTTTTAACTCAAACTATAAGTTTCCCAAGGCTGAACTGATTTAAAACTATTACATTGGCAAAACTTTACCAATACAGCACTTACACATTTTAAAGCAATAAAAATGTCATCTAACCACCACTTCAGTGTGAACAATAATAAAAGTCTATGAAACTGGAAAACTCTTAAGAATAATAACATAACTAAGTTTAATCTCATATATTTTGCACAGCTTATTAACTACCTTGAGAATTTTCTTTAATTTTGCCAAGACATACTTCGCAGAACTGTGCCATTTTAACTGTTCTAGCTTACCTAAAGCATCAGACTGTACATGGAATGTTTAGTAATTTGATTTCTCTTTCTTCTCATTAGTAGCATTCCTTACATGACAAAACAGAAGTCTTACTGCTATTAGTATGAGAATAATTAATTCTGTAAATAGTGTACATAGCTATGTTATGTTTATATGCTTCACTGTTCTGTTTTTACCATCTCATTGGTATAATTTCAATACATGTGCATTCAAAAAGTTTTTAAAAAAACAAACCACCCTCCCAGAGACTAAAGACATTGAAACATATATTCTGTAACCTTAAATCCATTCATTTAATCAACACTCAACTCAGGATCTAGTTTACAGTTTGCCAAACATGATTATTAGCTGCATTACTCTCTAGCAGTAGAAACACAAATGTGTTCCTCAGTAATAGCAGGATAGAATTAGACAGGCACTTATATAGTTGAGGCATTCCGGCAGAACAATCTTAGAGGTTGGTCATGCTGTGATCCAAGTTTTGTTGTGATAACATTATACCTGTTAGGGCAACTTAATTTTCTTTTTAATGAAATATTAACTTTTGGGGGAAAAAGTAATGGAGCATTATATACATGCTGTGAAGTAAAGCAGCGAGTCATTAGCAGGGATGGATTGCTGAATCCTTATTAGGATAACCCATAAGGGAAAATAATGTGTCCAATACCAGAAGCTGTAATATATCTGCTTGGTTAGAGACACAATCATTGCATGGCCAAGGGTAATAATGTTTTTTTTGGGTACAATGAAGCATAAGGGAACTAAGGTACGGCTCCTTCTGCTGTGAATGACATTACTCTAACAAGGCATAAATTTAATGCTGCTAATAGTAATACAATTTTAGTTATGCCTGATCTAGATATGAGAATAATAATATTGTATATAACATCATCATCAGTAAGCAATGAGGTCTTTCAAGTTGACAGAGATTGCATACTTATATTTTATTCTTGTATAAGTCACTAGTCATATGCAATTTCCTAGAATGTGGATGTCAGCTGTGTTACTTGCGGCTACCGTAATTAAACTATATGAAATCTAATCAACTACAATTTTAATTTAAGGCGTGCACCTCTCCTTTTTTTAGGAATTAATTTCACAGTTTCAATCAGGGTTATAGAACAAATACAATCGTGATACATATTGTAAATGCTTATCTGCCTTCTTTTATTATTGCTTTTATTGAATATTAACAGTGTTAAGAGATTTCCCTTGCTGATATCTTGACTGTTCATTAAATAATGCATATATCTTTTCTTACATTTAATTTCTTTCTATGTAGTAGGTTAGTGGGATTTCATTCATATTTGGTCACTCAGAATTCCTTCTTTTTCCAGCTGAAATCATACTTCTGGCAAAAGTAATGAATAATAATAATAATAATAATAATAATAATAATAATAATAATCTCTGTTAAACTCACATGCAGATTCTTGTTAGAATGTTTAATGTATTACTGATGTTTTTGCTGTACATTAAGCAACAATTAACTTGTCTTTTCTACCCCACATAATTATTATTGTTATTATTAGTAGTAGTATCGAAAGCAATCTTCACATCGGGCTCTTTTTCTACAGAACATAATTTTTAACATCTGTTCTGTCTATTCACCTAAAATGGTTATACTCAGAATTACTGCTTACTTTCAGAATCCTTACAAAGATCCTTAGAAAGAATGAGTATCAGTATTACTTCCACTGAATCTCTCAAGTTAGTGTTTCTTTTTTTTTTTTTTTTTTTTTTATATAAGGTGTAACAAATCATTTTTCTTCTTCAGCTATATACAGTGTTTAAAGCAGACTATTTTAGACAAATTATCAGCTGTTTTAAGTTGTCTCCAGTTAATCTCCATTTATTCTCCATGTTAGTGACCAGTGTGAGTTTTCTTGACATTCCTGTCTCAGATGTTCTCTCAGCTGTGGCTGCAACTGGGACAAAAATCCACAAAGACTTAAGTGGTTGTGGCCTTTTTCTGAATATCAAAACAAAACTACTTCTGACTGTCTTTGAAAATGAACATGCTCTACACCAAGAAGGCAGAATAATACTGAAGTGTCACGTAGAAGTAGCAATAGCAACAACAATCTGTATTTGTATAAATCTTTGCAGATCAGTTTCTCCCTATCATTTAATTGTCCTGTAAAACTAAGATTTGGTAGACTGTATGGAACTGAGGTACTACTTGATTTTAATTCAAAAAATTAGCTGCATAAAAGAATATATTCTATCTTTTCGTGTAGTGTGCATGACTGGAACCCTGTCTGAGCATGAACTAATTACAGCTGCTGATTTCATTTCACACAGTTTTAAATATGTAACTCCTGTCCTACTGTGAATATTAAAATCACTGTATTATTTTGCAGATATTGTGCCACTGTTTTACCTGACCTTCCATTTCATTATTTTAGTTATACCACACGCATTGCAAAAAAGTAATGAGTTAGTTATATGAGTCTGCATTCTCCCATCATGTGGCTAATGAAACAAGGCCAGCCATCTGCCTGCTACTCATTGATATATTACTAAGCTCCATTAAACAACATGAGAAAAGACTGCTTCAGTAACTCCATTTTGTCACAAGCTTCAAGTGATCAAACCAGATCATCAGGGGTCTCAAATTTCAGGTTTATGTCTGTGCTTAACTGTAATCACTTTGCAACTCAGACTGAGCAATGAATACAAGAAAATGAAATAAGTCATCAAAAGATAAAATTATATGCTATGAAAGTATACAACTAGAAAAGAAAATAAATATGAATGAATATATCAGTAAAAATATGCACTGGTGCTTACTGAACAAGTAACACCACAGAAAAGTTCATATGCGTATGACTTCTGATATAGCTTTACATCAGTTCTTCTCTGTACATAGTTCCATAGGTTGTTACTTGGCACTAGACAAGTTAACATCATTTTGAAGGCTAGCTACTGCGGGTCTTCTGGTAGACCCATGTTGTCACACTCTTTCCATAAAGGGTATGAGGCTAGGCCAAGGTAACTTGCAGTTTCACAGCCATTTCTCTCATTTGGATTTAAAATGGGCAGGGACATGCTCTGATTTCTAGAAAGCATGAATTTATTTTAAAGGTGGGTAATTATTTGGGAGAGATTGTTCATGTTAGCTCCTATTTATTTTGCAAAATGGATTTAGGCATTTTAATCTTGTGTTTGTGATGCATTCTTGTTAGCATGTTGTGGATCAACCACAACTGGGTCATTTACAACTTTCTTGGCCAGGCATAGATCACCAAGTGGGATTCTTTTGAAACAGTGGAGGGAGACATGGTTTTTAGATGTATGGGTACTACATGCTGCTCATACCACAGATTACTGTTTTTTTTTGGCTATTGGTGAGGAAGCACTCTCTAGTTGGGTTAGGTTTTGGATAGTTGCACACTGAAGTTAAATTGTATTCTGGTATGGGTCTGATGAGAGATGATTTAGGGACAATCCTGACCTCTTCTGATTGAGAAAATGCCCTTTACAATAAATTGTATGAGGTTAAGAGCTTTCTATATTACAGTAGATACGTGGTGGGCAAGTGAGTTTGTTGTCAATGGTGCAAATGGTGCCCTAGTCTGTAATGACTGTGTGCGTGTATGTGTGTGTTTGTGTGTGTGTGTGTGTGTGTGTGTGTGTGTGTGTGTGTGTGTGTGTGTGTGTGTGTGTGTGTGTGTGTGTGTGCGCATGTGTGTGAGCGTGTGCGCGAGTGCATGTGTGTGTCTGTGTGTGTGTGTGTGTGTGTGTGTGTATGTGTGTGCATCTGCATGTATATATGGATTCACTTCATAAGCTTGAAAGCCCAAAATCTTGAATTTCAAAAGACTGAGACCAAAACCTGGAAACTTCAAAAGACCGAAAACTCAAAATACTGAATCTCATAATACTGAAAACACACAGGATACCAACACTTACTACATTCCAGAACAACTAAATACAGAAACAAATAAAAGATAAACCATTTATCACTTCTCCAAGTATAAGCAGAGGGGCAAGCCCTCCTGCACCCTCATTGTGGGGGGCTGTGCCTCCCCACTCCGCTACTTAAATTTATCAACTCTGAGATCGCACTTCACTACACTAACATGAGTTATATTGTAGTATAGCAAGTTAGAAGGGAACATGACTAAGGTTACAACAGGCAGTCATGATACACGTAATGGTATGTTTGCCATTTTGTTTTGTGGAGTGTGATCTCGGAGTTGATATATTTAAGTAGCAGGGGGTGTGAGGGGTTCAGGGGGGCTTGCCCCCCTGCTTATTCTTGAAGAAGTTTCACAAAGGAGTTTTTTTTTTGGGGGGGGGGTCATTTATGCGCTAAGTGTGTGACACTTCCTGTTTCTCAAATTGTATTGTGTGATTTTTTTGTCATTTTGCTTTAGACCATTATCCTGACAAAACAGCTTTGTCTAAATCATGTTTTTTGACCATTTCTTGATACCACAGTGGGGAATATTTTGCAAAACCTTGCATAAATTGAAGTAAGCTGTGTACACTGTGCTACCTCATTAAATATTTCTGTGACTCCTTCAAATAAATCAACTAGGTTTACTAGGCATGAGGTACATTTTACAGAGCCAAATGGGTAAGGTCAAAGGGATTATTTGTCCATTGTGTCCTTACTTATAAGGCACATTTGTTCCATCATATTGCAACTGGTCTGATGATATGTGTAGGGCTATAATTTCCAAATTCATGGTGTTGCTTTACTTGTGGAGGAAAACCACTACAGCTATTCTGTAGGTTTTTCGTAAGTCTCCAGTGGAAAGGCTGTCTGATAGGAGGTATTTCTTACTGGCAAGTAGATAGTCTAGCATGTTATCAGGATCCATAGAGCTTTCGCTTTTGGTCCTGGAGATCATGTTTAATGCCTGTTTACAGATAATTATTAAATGTGTCACAAGGAGTATTGGGCCATTGAAATCTCTTAAGTCATCACTGAGTGAAAGGCAATCAGCCATGTAGAATCCTGTAATGATACATGATCTGGTTGTTCTGTACTGAGATCATATGGTAAATAAATCAAAACAGTGATCTGGTTTGATCTGGCATGACTGTTGGCAAGGATTCAAAAGAGACTGTTTTTGAGGACAAGATCAAGTATATTGGTGCCTCTAGTACAAGATGTTTATGTTTGATTAAAGGAGTCTGGATTGATAAGATCAAGGAAGCAATGAACATAATTATTTATGGAGCTGTTGGTGTGCCAGTTTATGGAAGGGTAGTTAAAGTACCCTGTAAAGAGGGTTTCTGGATTTAATGGAGTGGGACTCTGCTCAATTAAGTTATGTTTTGTGATTTGCTGCTGTCATGAATGGGGTTATGTAAGTGACCAGGATGTGGTATGAGGACTTGCTTACTAATATTAACTAATTTTCCTGGTCCATTAATCTATATGTAATGGTGTCTCAGTTTAACACAGAGACACTACCATTTGGATTATTGCTATCTGCATTGGATGACCTAAATGAGTGGCAGGCAGAAAAGCCAATTAAGGAGGAAATGCTTTCACTTTTCTGGTATCAGATTTCTATGGTAGAAATATCTACTTTTTCCAAAGCAGAGAAATATCTGACTGATCTATCACTCAGTGTCAGCCGCCTGTCTGTCTCTTCTCAACTCTTAGTTGAGCAAAGAGCAACAACAAAGTCCATTCTTCAGCTTGGCTCTTCTCATCTTTCACCAAAGGCTCACCAGGTCTAATGCTGTGATCTTCAACTCAAGGAGCTAAAAAAAAGCGTCATTTGCTTTAAAAACTGTCATAAGCTGCTTGCTACATTTGCAGAAAGGAGATAGCTGAAATCTATGCCACCTATAAAGTGCTGAAGCTAGTGCTTCACTTCATCCCAGTTTGCAAAAGTGGCATGTACAGAAATTAATGTAGCTGATCAAACACTGCAACACATCAGTCCTGGGGCAGCTGACAAGTTCACTCTACCCTAACTATACTTCTGTTTCAGAACTAGGAAGGTCTCAAGAGGAGAGCATTTTTTTTATATTTAGGCTCCTAGAACTGAGCAGCTGCCATTGATTTTGTTGCTGCTAATTTAGAATACTGAGTAGACTTTTCCCTAAAAAAGGCACTATTTGGTTAGTGACTGCCTCAGCCTTTATGAGAAACCCCTGTGGATATATGCTCGGACCACCCCTAATGAAATGGGTAAGACTGTTTTCCATCTCCTTATAGGTGTGTACACAAACTGGATCCCATCAGTATGATATCAAGTCATTAATTAAAGTCCATAATGTTTTCTTTATTTTGACATCATTTTCTATTTAGGTGGGGTACGACTTGAGTAGTTTCCTTTCTGACTTTGATTCATCTACGCAGGGCTTCATCACATCCCTTTTTATGTCACTTAAATGGATGCACAGCAAATCATTCACACCCATGTGAATAATGTCTATATCATAGTCGTACCTGCAGTGAAATAACTTGAGTTCCTGGTAATATGGTTGCTTCCAGCACCTAAGAGGCAGCTGACATTTACCATATATTTGTTCAACCTTGTGAATGGGGCTTTTATGTGGTGAAGTTTGGAGTCTTCTATCGCAAGTACATTGACATTATGACTGGACTGCTGTTTTATGCCGAAGAGCTAAAGAAAATCAATCTGTTGTCTCTTGTTCATGAAGGATGATACATGTGATATGGAATGTGTGATTGTGTGTTGTTGAGACTGACTGCAGTGTATGTTTACAGTGCCAAGACTAAGAGGTCCTCTTGGATTTGGAAGTGATTTCTGGAGCACCTTACCATGAAAAAGTTTTAGGTTTGTCTTGCAGCATATCAATCTGGCATTAGTATGGATACTGATTACTATCTTGAGTGAAATAGTTGCCTCTAGTTGTAATAAGTATTTGCACCTTTCACTTATGGACTCACCCTGTTGTTACGCCAGATCAGTATGCATAAGCATATAGCAAGGTTATGCATTGCCTCTGATGCCAAGTTGGCAACAGATGGGCAGAGAGAGTGACTAAGCACTAAAGCTTAATTTAGAAATACCAGATGGCATCCACTAGACAAAGTTATAGAATATGACCTTTGGTCCATCTAGGAAGGAAGCTTTATGGTATATATATATATATATATATATATATATATATATATATATATATATATATATATATATATATATATATATATATATATATATATATATATATACACAGAGAGAGAGAGAGAGAGGGAGTATAGGGGTCTTTATCAGGAAGTCCATTTACCACAGTAAGTACACTAAAAGTCCAAGACTGTAACAACAGCTGCTAGTAATATTGAATGTTGAAAAGATTGGAGCCCATAATGTGAAAATATTGTGAGATGGAAGTGTGAGCAGGCAATGCTAATGAACAAAACCTAGCAGATACTGATGTGTTTAGAAGAAACACATGGCAAATGACATTCCCTGCATGTCTGATGAAGGAAAGGAGCATCAAAACAATAGGAATGTGATATAAATTGTGAGGAACATCCAGATATAAAGTGCATTAATACCCATGTGCCAATTCAACAGAAGACTGTGCAGAGAGTGTGGTACATTGAAAGACACTATCAAAGTCACATTTTCATCAAGATAGCAATGGCTTTCATCTAATTTCATATAATCACACACATATGTAGTCTCTTTTCTTCAACCCTGTTCTGTTCTCTGAAAAGGACGTCATAATAGAAAGCAGAACAGAGATTCATCTGCACAGTAGACAAGAGTATTTTGCTGTGCCATGTTTCCACTGAATTTTGAGTATGGGTCAACATCGTTAATCAGAATTGCTACATTTAAAAAGCTTATTAGAAATAACTGTGGAAACTGACTAGCAGATGTTGCCCTCATTGTAAATTGTCTGGGCTTGTATAGTAAGTACCAAGCTTTCAAACAGTGCAAGAGCTCCCTGCTCTCAGATGGGAACTTCATATGGAGGCTAGCGAATGCATCCTTCACTTTGTCTATATCCAAAAATAATAGGACAAAATCTTTCTTTACAGCTAGCTGAAATTTAATACACTTCCCATATAGAGGTGACAATCTTAGACTCTGAATTTTATGGCATATATTCTATCTAAAATGTGACAGATGCCTGTTTGGCACAGCTCACATTAATATTTCCTTTGATACACTTAATGGCAATATTCTTTAAATCACACAGAATGTATTGCACCCTATAACTCAACTTCACACTGCAAAAGTCAAAAACACATTTATGTAATTAATCGTGCATCTTTAAAGTCTCCGTTTGACATCAGACACTATAGTGACATCATGTTTTTTGTGTTGCCATAGTAGTGCAAGAGCCATGTAAACTACACAATACAACTGATGTCACACAGTGTCCTTTGTCAAAAATGTGCTATCCATACGCCAAACAGTGGCTTGACTAAGATCTCATAAACTGACCTCTGGTGACAAGCCCACCACATAGGTAACACTACTTGTATCCGATGACATTCACTAAAGGAAATGAAGCCCTGAACCGATAAAGGGAATAAGCTTATTACATTTTTATTTTAACTAGTTTATATTTATTTATATCTTTTATTTATATACCATGACCTTAAGAAGTATACGGGTTATATGTATTTGTTGTATGTATTTCATGCACCTAGTAACTAGACTAACCTGACAATATTTGTTTTCATTTCATCTTGGAAGCTAAGCATGATTGGGGCTGGTTAGTACTAGGATGGAAGACTGTCTGGAAATAGTTACTGCAGGCTTAAGTTTTTAACATTTTAAAATTTTAAACATTCAAGTACTTATAAATAACTATTTCTATTGCTCTTTTTATCATCTATTTTGATTTTTAGACCTGTTTTTAGAAGCAAGTTGTGTGCTCATATATTGGTGTTATGTATTTTAGATGTTATATTTATATATTTTAGATATTTTTGTATGGTGAATAGTGGATAAAAGGAATGTGCTGCTTTACGGAAGTGTGTGTGTGTGTGTGTGTGTGTGTGTGTGTGTGTGTGTGTGTGTGTGTGTGTGTGTGTGTGTGTGGATTGACCAATGGGGTTGCTTTTGAGTGTATTTAAACAGGGAAAACATGTATAGGATTATCTGATGAAGTTCATAAGAAGTGAATGAAAGCGCTAATTATCTTTTGTAATTTTACAGTGGATCTGCCTGAGCCAGCTTTTGTTTGGACTTTGTACATGGTCTTTGTGTTTCTTTAAGTTTGTTAATAAAGTGCAGCAAGATACGTTGATTGGTCTCCGTTTGTTATTTTTTGTGAAGTTTGGTGTTTGTTCATTTATGAATCTGCATTATCATAGTGAGACACTGATATTCCTATGAATATGTCATAATAATTACATATTGTTTCCTGCACATAGCATGCCTACTTGCATGCTAAAAGATAAATAATGCTGCTGATTTTTGTGCCTTTAAAAACTTTCATCCACATTAATCTGAATGTAAATATGTTGATTTCACTATAAGAATTTCATTGAATTGATTGAGCATTCATGAATAAATGAAAGTAATATTTATTTCAGACTGCTAGATAACAGAGTACTAAAAAGCTCAGAAATATGTAGTTTTAAGGTCTATGCCAACCATTTTATTGGATATTAAAAGAAATCAGAGGCTACTCTGTTGTATCAGTTTAACATACAGGGAAGTGAATGTGTGTTCCAAACATTGTCTTGGCAGGTTGATTTAAAATAGAGCTGAAGTGGATACATTCTCTTCTGTCAAATAAGCATTACTACCATGCACAACAGGTATATAATGTACTAGGAATGTTTTTTTACCTCTACAGTATAACAGCATGCTGTGTTGCAGAGAAAAGGGTCATCCACCAAGGACAGCCGATAGCAGGAAAGTTGATAAGATCTTACTCATATGTTAATTGGTATGAGAGGCTGACGAAACATCTACCATTAAGCTCTGACCTTATGTGCAAGCATTATGAGATTTGTAGTCAAGCAGAATGTCAGACAGTACAGTTAGCCTGCCAATACATGCATCTATTTTAAATAGAAAGCTGAGTATGTTATATTCATTTAAATTTCAGGGGACACCCAAGGAGTACAGCAAAACAGAGAGGGCAATAAATGCAAACTGAATACTCGGACAACAGAAGAAATCAATATTAACTTAAAAGCAGATATTTTGATCTTTAGTGTCTCTCCCCTACAGACTGTGAGAGTTTTAGATCTTCAGTAACCAGAATCCTGTTCTCCCGTTCTCCAAAAACACCTTTACGAACAGCCTATTCTTTTTTGAATTCCTTATGGATTTTCAGCAATATTGTCTTTTAGGAAGGCTATTTGTTTCATTGTTTTCTTTTCTGTTAAAAGAAAAAAGCAAATGTGTACATGTGCTTAATCTTTCACCTTGTATTGTACTTTTTGGTTAACTTGTTTTCTTCTTTAACTTTTTTTAAGTTTATACAAAAATTAATTTTGTGAATCACATTGGAGCGCATGTAAGTTTCTTTAAAACTTCCTTATGATTTTGCAAGAAAATACATAGGCTTTCCTTGTTTGATATATATATATATATATATATATATATATATATATATATATATATATATATATATATATATGGGTCCCTTTCACATGGTCGACATTTCAGAATGTCGAAGACCATATGGCCAAGACCATATGATCGACATTCGAAATGTCGACCATGTGGAACCAGCATCTCCATACAGTGCGGAATGGAAAGATTTCCATCTTCCGCACTGTAGTGCGATCTCAGAGTTGATATATTTGAGTTATGGGGGGTGTGGTGGCAGAGCTCCTCATGGGGGGTGCAGGGGTGTAGCCCCCCCCCCCTGCTAGCAGTGTGAAGGTAGGTTATTGTTGTGTTTTTTTTTAATTACATGGTCGATGTTTCAAATGTCGATCATATGGTCTCGGCCATATGGTCTTTGACATTCCGAAATGTCGACCATATAAAGTAGTCCCATATACATGTATATATTGTGTAGAACTTCCTCTGTGTTTTTGCAAAAATGGTTCCTTCAGAAGTACATTTTACACTTTAGATGGTGTTATCTTTAAAAGACGCCTCATCCTAGACATCACAGAATCCCATCTTTTCTGCTTTTTCACACTTATTAGTTGGTGTTAGATATCTGATGCACTTAATCAACAAATCCTTTTCAAGTTAATTGTACTAGAGCTTTCCTCTAGTTTTAGACATGTTACTTCAACAACACATCGTGTTACTATTTTTTGCCAAGTTTTAGTTCTTGTGTTTTTGAGTATTCCCTTAGTCTTGGTAAGTCCATTTCCTTTATTTCCGCTTATTATGCCTTTCTTTGTGTCACAGGCAAAGAAAGATGCATCTCTTTCTAGGGCATCTGCAATGATACCGGAACAGGGTTTGAAAAGGGCTTAGTCCTGTTTCCTAACCGTAAACTACCGCTCTTCTTAAATGTATTTAATTTGCTGTTATCTGTATGGATCAAGTTTATTAAATGTATTTAATTTGCTATTATCTGTATGGATCTAGTTTATTAAATGTATTTAATTTGCTGTTATCTGTATGAATCTAGTTTATTAAATGTATTTAATTTGCTGTTATCTGTATGGATCTAGTTTATTAAATGTGTTTAATTTGCTGTTATCTGTATAGATCTAGTTTATTAAATGGATTTAATTTGCTGTTATCTGTATGGATCTAGTTTATTAAATGTATTTTAATTTGCTGTTATCTGTATGGATCAAGTTTCTAGCCATCATTATAAGGGCATCTCCATGTCTGTCTCATTTGTTCACTTACTCTTTATGTAGTACTACATATGGAAGGCTTTGCAAAGTCTACAAATTTGTAGTTTATTTTTTTCTGCTGGAGTACCTACTAAGTAACTTCATCAGAATTGCTTTGACGTTTCCTATCTGCTGTAAATTAATTCTGCTTTTGGTTCTGTGTCCTACTTGTTTGTACCAATTCAAAAACTGGTCTTACAATGAAGACTAGAATGAAAATATTATTGTTTCTCACAACTTTCTTGATTCCACTCTTGAGAAAGTGAACTGAATCTGCCATCTTCATTCTTTTGATATAGATTTTTAAGGACCATTTTTCCTTTAAAATGGTTTATTTTAATACTTTTTCTAAGTAATCTCTGGAGTAGATTTTAGTGGCTTTCCCTCTTTTGACAGTGCATCTTCTTTTTTGTCCCACTTCATCCACTTTATTCATCTCATTCTTTTTGTGATGACACATGGATGTGTAAAAAGATTTTCTCTCTCTTTGACTGAACTGGCTAATTTTTCTTGGTCTCTACTTTTTTGGACTTCCATCTGTACCTTTCTGCTAAATTGATACTGTTATCTATTTATATCTTTGAAATATACAGACTGAGAAGTCATAAAAAAAACAGTTTCTACATGGAGGCAGGCCCCCCATTATCACTCATTCCTTGATATAAACATATAAACATGCCAATTCTGTAATTTCACAAATGTGAAATAAAGGCAAACACCCTACACATGAAATGCCCATTAAAAGTATTTTTTACAGTACTTTGTTGCAACAAGCATAAGATCTATTTCCAGCTAAAAGCAATTGTAACTTTGACATTCTTATAACACCAAATAAAATACATAATTGCCAAGTCCATTATAAGAGAGAAAAGGTATCCTGTAGACAACCCTCCAATAGACTAAGAAACTGCACCCTTTTTTCAACTTATTTTTTTTTTACTTTGCCAGCCAACCATCAGCCCTGATTTGAAAGATTTGCTGATTTTTTCCACAATGGGGTGATAGTAAATTCCTGGAGTGTATCATCTAGGCAGCCATTAAGGTTGTTGCAAGTGTACTCCTACCCACTACTCTAGCAGCTGATAAACTGTCATGTATGCATACACAACTATCGTCTTTTGTGTGTAGGACTGTACATTTCTGGTTATAACCCATGATTTCTAGTTAATAAATGTGGCCTGGGAGGGTCAGTCGTATATCTTTGGCCTACATCCTCCATGTCATGCACCTCTTCTCCAGTAGGTGTCAGCACTGCATTGGAGTAGTCCACCCACCCCATATGGGTGAAACAACAAGTGAACCCTCCCATCCTTTCCTTCCCTGCCTGGCCTCTCCAGCTCCACTGCTCAAGTCATTAATTATTACTGGGTCATCTGGGTCTTAGTCAGGGCTTCATGCCTCTTTGTAGTGGAGCCAGGTGCAGAGACTCCTTAGATTTAACAGCACTAATGGTACATCCTTCCCACTAGGAATTATAAATACCATATGCTCCCGAATATTATAGGTTTTCCTCAGTTCTTTAAAGTCAAATCCCTTTTGAACCACAGAGGTTTCCTCTCCTTTTTAATTTTCACATGTGGTTGACCCAAAGGCTTTTTGTTTGAGATGGTAATTATCTGTGACCATATAATACTTCAGTTTCACCTTCAAGCTTGTTTGGTAGAGTGTTCCCGGGACAGTGCTTTTTCTAAAGCAATGTTTTCTTTCATTAAGTCTATAATCCTCACTTTATACTGGCAGAATGTATAGGCAAATTTATTGTAAATTGTACTGTTTCGTGATGGCTGCAGTGGTGGTGGTGCGGTAGCGTTGTCGCCTCACAGTAAGACGTTGTCCTGTTCGATTCTTAGCTAAAGCGTCTTCTGTGTGGAGACATGCGTGAATGGGCGTACCTTCATTGAAGGCTGTGCATCAGGGCTGGCAACTTGGTATGTAAAAATCTACTGCCAATCATTAGCAGACCGAAGTAACGCTGTGGCGACCCCTAACCGGGAAAAGCCGAAAGATACAACAACTGTTTCGTGATGACTTGGTTACAAATTACTGTACAATTCCTGGTCTAAGAGATGTTCTTCATGCTCATACGAGAACATGGTTATGTTTGTCTTTGAGAATGATTAAGTACTAGCTACCTCAGTACTTCCCCTTGCAGGACATCAAACTGCTTCTACTCTTCGATGTGGCATAACCAGTTTCCTTCAGTTAACTAATTTATAACTTCTCTCCTACAGCTCTTGTGTGGATTATGCTGCTACTTCCTTCTCCACTTTCACTACTAGTATCTTTTCTCATAATAGTGAATCCATTTGTTCTGTTATTTTGAGCCACAACCTTTTGTAGTAGTTATTGCTACTACTATTCTAATTAGTTTCATCTTTGTTTATAGAGTTAGTCCCATTGGGTAATAATCAGTTTCAGGGAAACCAGGGAGAAAATATCTTATACATGCAGATTAGTTATAGTTAGGCATGAATGCATTATATACTATAAAATGTAGTTGAGTATAAGTATACATACTAAAATAATTTTTTAATATGTATCCACTGACATGCGATGAACTTAGTACTGCACTGATGTTTGCAAACTCTAAACAAGCATGGGTAGTATCCCTAGGGAAAAGAAGCAGATTACTGGTATCCGATGGGAAAAGAGGAGGAAGATCACAGTGTACTAGTTTAGGGTGGCACAGTGATGCAGCACATTGTGTTGCCTCCTCACAGCAAGAAGCTCCATGGTTCGATTCCTGACTGAGGTGCCTTCTGTGTGGAGTCTGCATGTCCTCCCTGTGTTTATGTGGGTTTCCTCTCACATGCCAAAGACATGCAGTAGGTGAATTGGTTAGTCTAAATTGGCTATAGGTGTGAATGTGCATGCAAATGTGTGTGTGGAAGAAGTATCTCAGCAGGGCTAGCCACTTGGTGGAGTAACCCTTGGCTCTAGATGATTGCCACTGTTGAAGTGACACAATGAGCCCATGTGCAAAAATGGGAAAAAGGGCTGTGGATGGTCGATCACTCTGCACTAACTTAGGTGTGGAAAGCATGATTCAGAGGTACTTCAGGCAGTTCACTGTACTTAACTTACCACTCAAATTTAAGGAATTACCTCTATACCCAGAGGTAGTGCCAGAACACCAGCTGCTGCAAAATTCCATTCCCCCCAGTACCAGTGATGTTGTTGCGATGTGTTTGTTGTAAGTAATAGTTGCTGTTGTACCTTTGTTTGAAATTACATAGTGAATTTTTTAAAACATTTTAGAAAAAAATCACTCTCTAATTAAAGTAAAAGAAAAAATCCCCATGAAAGGTCTAGAGTCAGAAGTGGAAATACATCGACTGTCTTTATATTCATGTTTCTGGTTCTTGCCACACAGTAATATGTGAATATGTTATGCATGTCATGTTCTACTATTCATCATTGCAACCACTAACTGAGACCTTTGAGAGGCCAGTCCAGACCTGGAATGGAGTTAAAAAATATGAGTGCAGCTCTTTTTCTAAAGTATAAATGTGATGTTATTTTTTTAAGTGATATTCTGCTTTGGGGTGGAGGATATGTTTTAGTTTGACACTGGACCACCAAAGATATCACAGGTAAATGATGGAAGCGATGATGGCCAGCAGTCTGTGTATGTGTTTATATGGGATCCGTACTGATCCATGAATGACAACATCACCGAATCACTATCGCCGGGCATACTTACATGAAAGTGCTTTTCACCGAAGAAGCACTTTCGCATAAGTATGCCTGTTGCAGAGATCGTACTACAGTGCAGATAAAGGAATATTCCCTTTTCACTGTAGTGCGATCTCGGAGTGAGAATATTAAAGTAGGGGGGTGTGAGGGGCACCCAAGCCTCCCCCCCTGCATAAAAGTAGATCTATTGTTTTTTTTTTTTTTTTTTTGCACACTTTAACGAAAGAGCTTTCATTAAAGTGTGTTCGATGGTTGTAGATTCGGACTATTGAACTTTCGTTCAATAGTCCTAGATCCATTTATATTAATTTAATAAGCAGAGTACAGTATTCTGAGTAGTATTTCATTCTCTTGATGATTATAAAACGTTAAATGTATACAGTGAAACTGATAGCTTGCATGAGTGGAGTGTGTTAAACTGTTTGTAACAATAACTTATATACCATAACTTGACTGATGTTATGGTCATGGCTGGGATTGTACATGGGTAAAATAAACTGAATAAAATCTGATGGGCAGAATTTCTTTCACTTGATAAGTCAAAAGTCACAGGTGTGCCCTTTTAAGAAGTGGTTCATTTCAGTTCCTATCCAGAGAAATACAGACCATCATCCCAATGCAGACCTGTATCTATCTCTATGAATTTGCTGCTAGTGATGAAGCCAAAGTCCTGGCATTTTGTATCACGTGTTCATCCATTTTTTGATCTCCTTCATAAGAATACTCTAGCCTCATCCATATGAAAGTTTTGTAGTAGTGATGGGAAGTAGTTGGCTAGATGACACCTATATATGCACTGAAACTAGCAAAGAGATCATTTTCAAGATGTTGTAAGGAGTGTCATAGGAAAAATATGTAGAAGGTGCTGGGATAGCAGTTCAGGTCGAGGAAAAAAGGATTGTGAAGCAGTTATTTACAGTAAAGCAGGTGAATCAAAAGGGAGATTGTTTAGCACAGGCATTTGTAGTGTCTGCGTGTGTGTGTGTGTGTGTGTGTGTGTGTGTGTGTGTGTGTGTGTGTGTGTGTGTGTGTGTGTGTTTTAATGGAGGCAGGACAGATTGTAATCAATGAAAATATCTTCAGAAATGGCCCATTCGAATGAGAACATGCTAAATGAAGGTAGTCTTCCCTTCCCAAATTTAGCAACCTCACATTTCTCTTTATAAAGTAAGGGGGTACTGAGGTAAAGCTCCCTGTAAATCAATGTAGGGAACTTGGCCATCAAGGGAAAAAAAACCTCAGCTTTTAAAGTTTTATCAGACACATTTATTTTGGCCAGTATCTCTCCGAAAAGCTCCCTTTATAACTCAGCTCCTCATTTATGTTCTTGTTTGTCCATTGTAAGGACTTTCATCATTTCATCTCTGACTAACTGCATCTATACTTTTGACCTTCACCAAATGTGCATTCTTGTATCACCACTCTAAACAATAATGCAAATCAACATATTGTTCTGAATGATCATGCTAAAATTCTTTGTCTAGATATCTTTTTAACTAGCCCTTTGTACTGTTTGCAAAAATCTTTTGTCCTATTTTTCTTAAATTATTTATTTTGAGTACATTTCTGCATTATTGTCCTCAGTTGCCCTTGACCCTGGTCAAGGCAGAAAAGGGTCCTTTGGACTAATACATTAATGTAGTTAGCAAATAGAATGAATGAATGCATAATGCAATGAATGAATGCATAAATAATCAAATCAACATCAACGGTTGATGCAAATTGGGAGGTTTATGCTGAATGCTGTATGAGCTTATCGGAATGCAGTCTGTTTAATGGAATGCTCTGAAAGTCCCTCGAAAAGGCATCATTTGCGTGAACACATTGCTTCCTACTGCTGTTTGGCAGCTCTGTTTTGCCTTGGCATCTTTTTTACAGCTGTTTTCACTGTCTTTCCAACCTTCTGTTTCATTTATTCTCTGTCAGATGGAGTCACCTGCCTCTGTTGCATTTCTTAATTAATGCACAGACAGCTGTAAATAATGCATACAGTTCTTACAGCTAGCAGTTAATGGCTGCCATGGATGGAGTTCTAATTTGGCAGCTTTCATCAGGAATGATGTATTCTAGTTATGGGATTAGGAAGTAACCCATTTCTTAACTTTGTTTGCCAAGGTGCATTTCCAATAGGCCTTTAAATCTTGCTCCGAGGCTATTGACAGTAGCATTGGCAGACATCCAACAATCTTTTAACTGGGAATGGAATGTACCCTTGGAAACAGTGCAGCAGAGAAGAGAATTTATTTATTTATTATGGATCACAGCAGCAAAAGGCACAATTCTATTTCTCAGTGGACAGAGGGAAGGAACCAATTTTGTTGTAAATTGCATCTGGTTTCAAAACTATTGTGTTTATACTAAGTAGAACTTTCTGCCATATGAATGTTGCAAAATGTTAAACTGTTTTGCTGTCATTCCAAGTAACGTTACTTAAGGACAAACCCTCTATAAGGTAATACTGCCTCCTAGAGTTTTTAATGGAGAAACGACTTAGAAAGGAAGGAAGGTTTGCTGCAAGAAAGGTGTAGTAGTTTCATATGCTGAGCTAACAAGATATGGTGATTATATTTATAAACTAGAGTACAGCCAGTTGAGTAATTTGCAATACATTTACCGTAAATGTTTTCTTTCAATTTACTTTTACCATCCTGACATTTCTTCCAAATATTATTGTACTAAAGACAGACATACAATGTGTGTGTGTGTGTGTGTGTGTGTGTGTGTGTGTGTGTGTGTGTGTGTGTGTGTGTGTGTGTGTGTGAACGTGTATCTGTGTGTGTGTACAATATTGACAGTTGCAGCTAAATACATATAGACTCAAGACAAGGCACGTCACTTGATGACATAATAAGGAAGAAACAATGACACGAGTAATCACTTAAAAAAATAAAAGTAGTACTTCTGGGATAAGGTTAAGAGGCATAATTGCTCTCAGAAGGTTGCAAAATTCTGAAACTGGCCCATGGAAGAAACAAGTTTACAGTATAATGGTATGGGTAATGTAGGTCTGAGCAGTAATCTTAACAAACCTGTATGTTTACCTGTTTTTATATGTGCTAGTACATTAATATGTTTTATAGTTACATATCCTAGAGTAAGGTCAACTGCAGTTTGGAAGTTTAGCATTGAATTAGTGACCTATCCTAACCTCACTTGACTGTATTATTGCTGCTTGCATTAATTTGAGAGTTAAGTATTATACTAAGTTACTATGTTAAGTATTATACTATGTTATATACTAGTACCATGTCTAATCTTTGCTCTCTTTGTTGCTATACTCCCTACTGTGGCTAACTGGCTCACAACTCAACTGTACAAAGCAAAAAATGCAACCCCCACTAACAATGTTCACCATTACGTAATGCCTCAACCTAAAACTGGAAAAGATGTGTTCAGTCTATGTAAATATGATAAATCTTAAGCTTCAGTGCTATGTTACTAGTCAGTGTTAAGTCTGGTACTATCTATGTAAATGTGAATTAAGCCTGAATGCTATGTTACCAGTCAATGTTAAGTTTGGTACTATCTATGTAAATTTGAATGCTTCTGTATACACCTGATATTTTGCTTAAAATGTAACTGTGGAGCTTTTCTGACTGGGCCTCTGCTGAAAATGGACATGCATCCAATCCAGTCGGACTCTCCCAGTCAACAAATGTAAAATAAAATAAATAAATAATTAAGCATAGTTCATCTTAGGGAGTGGTTCAGCAGCATATGTTTAGTCAACAGTGCTTGAGAAGCATCGCATTCATATGTACTAATGTTTTTTGGATTTTAGTGCACCACTGTATCACTGGTCTGAAGGAAAGCATAAGATGACCTCATTAAATATTCATTTTTATTTAATAATTAACTAAAAGTATTCAGTTGCATAGCTCTAAGCATCTTACAGCATAAAAGCTAATGCATGAAAAAACTCTTCAGGTCACTGAGCAGGACACAGATGATCATAATAAGTTATAGAAATATATTAAAAGTTGAACCATCTGAATGTGGTGAAATTGCCACTGTCATAGTATAAACACATTTTCTTAGAGGTGCAATCAAATTGACTTACTGAAAAAAGCTCTGATTCAGTTGTTAGTATTGCAAAATGTAGCTGCACATATTTGTGGTAAGACAAACAAATGAAGCTTTCCCTGGTATCACAGCCTAGTTCATGGTTTAACTAAGACTAGTTGTATGTTGATGCAGGTAAAACAGGATTAATCTAAACCAAAATGTCTAAGTCACTCAGAATAACAACCCTTCCAAGAGACCACAAAGCAGCAACCAATGATCTAGAAGTGGAGTTCTGTGCTGCATAACCATTTGGAAGCCTAAGCTAAAAGGCATCACAGTAGGCCAGGTAAGAAAGAAGCAGCATATTTGCCAATCTAGCCGGATATGAAGGCAGTATAAGATGCCTGAGCCAGGTGATATTTTGCATATAGTAGCAGGATGTCTTAATGGTAGTATCTGATTCCTGACTGTAAATTTGTAATCATGAATCATACTAAAATCCTAGCATTATGACATAAATTCCAGTGTATTGACTTTAAATATAATAAAGGGCAAAAATGATAAAATATGAGAAAGTCTAACAATGGCATGGAACATCATGTCCTCAGTCTTTTCTAGGCTGAACTTAGAGTGGTTCTGACTCAACTAGCAGGTAACTTGAGTCCAATCAGTCCTCACACTCGCTTAGATCAGGCATTTCATCCTGGAAGCAGAAGAGGCAAAGCTGAATTTTGTGTACAAAAGAGAAGTGCTTTAAGTGAAAACTGAATGTGCTAAACATATTAATATAGAAAACAGGTGCTGTTTTTCTAGATGGAATTAGATAACTTAAAAAAAAATCAATAAAATTCATGAAGCATACTTATTTCTATATTGTAGAGTTATACTGGTAATTACAAGTGTGCTATATGTTGTAGCACCTAGCAAGGACAAAGTATTTAAACTTACATTTGAAAACTCTATCAAAAAACCCTGGATTGTCTACAGACAGGCAATGCTGTACTATGATGTAATACCTCACAAAACTCAGCCCTCTGGATATGACACTTAGTGTCTCGTCATTACTGAGAAGACTTCCTATTCCATGACACTATGAATTTATTTATTATGATAAATCCCACAATTATGGAACTAAAACTGAATAATGCAGCTGTAGACAGGTAAGATGTACTGAGGCTAACACCTGGCTGAGGGCACAGAAGGCTCTGCCACTGTAATGCTATACACCAACAAAGGGTGTCATCATATGGACTGGAGGAAAGGTGCTCACCTCAAAGGGGTCACAGCATTTGGCTGTTCACCATAATACAGAATGCAGCTGTCATCAATATTAAACATTAAGAATCAAGTACACACCTTAAACAGCATGCAATGGGATGCTCAGATGCATTCTGTTGAGCTCCTGCCTCCTTACCTAGTCAGGTTAATGTCTGTGATGTAACAGGTAGTGCACACACCCCTAGTGCTAGATGACCAGACGGCTGTGGGTCTTATTCCCAATCTGAATGATTAGAATGCTGGCACTGCAGTGCAGTCTGAATGCAGTACAGTATTAATGAAGTGCGCACTCCTTCAAATGAGACTTTAAATCAAGGTCCCATATTCTTGAGTTGCTGGTAGCTCAGGTGAATGCAAACGATCCCATGGCACCTATTGAAGAGTAGGGGGCCTTTACATAACACAACATGAAAACGTTATATACATATTTACAAGCTCATGCATGCACTTTTCTATATCTTACTATGTTTCATTTTTCTTACGACATCCCATTATTTTTCCATAATTGGCACCTTACTCCTTCTACAACAGTAATCTAATTTTTAACAAAATATCTGCCAAAATCCATTTCTATTGAACAAAATTTCATTCAGTCTTTCGTTCCAAATTACTCATATTACAATCACATTCACTCATATACAGCATACCTTTTTTCACTTAGTTTAATTGTGAACCCTATATGAAGAAAAAAGTTGTACAATTTCCTTTTCATATTCTTCTGGAATCATGTACACATTTGAATTGTTTATTATTTTCCCACTAATACAAATTTCACCAGATAGACATTTCTCCTGAATGTTACTCTGTATGCCCTCCACAGAAGATACATTTCTTTAATTTCTTTTAACAACCATTCCAATTGCATCATAACTACATAGTTTTTCCCAGATGTTATTCCTAGCAAAGATACTTCATTCATTGAAAAAGATACACTAACAACTTTTAGCACGTCACCCAAGCCCTTACTTTTATCTTTATTCAAGCTCATTCCCATTTTGATTAAACATCCATTCAGACAAACTACTGCTTTCCTCATCTATATTGTGTTCTTAGCAACTATGGCTATGTCTGCATATGTCAAGACAACATGTATCATCTGCTCCTTTTGCATCACATTTCTAGCATCTTCCATTTTTCAAGTTACGCTGTCACATTAATCACCAAGCAAACAATATTTTACTCATGTGACATCCTTGTCTTTTACCACATTTCATGCATATTTCTTTACTCAACCACCCATTCACTACCACTCTCACCATATTATCCTGATATTCTGACATATACGCACTTCTATTACATACTTTTCTGTAGAGTTCTACAAAGCATCATGTCTCACTACATTAACTGCACCTGCCATAAGTTTCATATCCTCCTTTTACAACATCCACGATTTTTGTTACAACCTGTAATACTTCTTGACATCCCTTCCCTTTTATACCATATTTACTTTCTTCCATAATATCCCTTATCATTCCTTTCATTTTCCTCTGTATTATTCAAATAAAATGTTTATAATCTGTGTTATTTAGTGGGTCTCCATTTTTTTTACTTCATTTTTATAATTCTTCCATATAAACTTTAATATCTTATCTGATTACATAACTCCTCAAAAACAAACTTTCCTTCAACTATTCATTCCATATTTTTACAAAATACCCTCTTTTCCAGTCTGTTAATTTACTCCACCTTCCATACCCTACACCATCTGGGCCTGATACGAAATCAAGATTTACTTGAAGTACTTTATCCAATTCACTAATACTAATTTCTTTTTCAAATTCTCCTTTAATTTGTTCTGGAAATTTCTTTATTTTCCATTTTCGTTTATTTATTTATTTATTTGCATTTGTTTACTGGGTTGGTCCACTGGGCCAAAAATGCCCATTTTCAGTGGATACCTGGGGAGAAAAGCTTCACATCTAAGACAGTAGACGTACTATACAGAATATATAAATGAAGACATTTAGTCCATACAATTTGCAGAGAAAAGCTCCACATCTAAGACAGTACACGTATTATACAGAATATATAAATGGCATTTAGTACATACAATTTGCAGGGAAAAGCTCCACATCTAAGACAGTATGCATATTATAGAGAATGTATAAATACAGACATTTAGTACATACAATTTGCAGAGAAAAGCTCCACATCTAAGACAGCACACATATTATACAGAATATATAAATGAAGACATTTAGTACATACAATTTGCGAGAAAAGCTCCACATCTAAGAACATGCACATACTATACAGAATGTATAAATGACAACATTTAGTATATACAATTTGCAGAGAAAAGCTCCACATCTAAGACAGTACACGTATTATACAGAATGTATAAATGAAGACATTTAGTACATACATTTTGCAGAGAAAAGCTCCACGTCTAAGACAGTGCACATACTGTACAGAATATATAAACAAATTCATTTAGTACATACAATTAGCAGCTTACATTATGCGTGTGAAACACTTCATGCAGTAATTGCAATGCAGTTACTGAAAACAGTTAAAGTCTCTAGGCAATTAAACATTATAGCAAATTTTGGTAGTAAAATAAAAAGAGATAGGCTAATGAGTACAGTTAAAGAAATCAGTTAAAGCCTGTAGGCAATTAAGACATTGTAGCAAATGTATGTAGTGATATAAAAGTGAGACAGACTAAATGAGCACCTGTGATTGTCTAGACCCAGATAAACACTGGGACTATTTAACTGGTGAAACATTCTTTAAGGGTTAGGATAAGAGGAGATCTAAAGCAGAAGGTGTTGGGCAGAGTAGTTAAATGATACCTAAGATTATGAAAGGTGAAAAGCAGAGGAGTAAAGAGGGAGGATGGGAGTAGGTAAAGTTAGGTTATATGAGATGTGGTGTTAGCACATCTCTATACTTGTGTATAGTTTCCATATGCTGTACTGCAATAATTGTAATTTGCTCTTGTTTTCTTTTAACCTCTCCTTCTGCATTTTTATTTCTCATTATACTACTATCTTCCAGAACTACGTTGCCCAATGATGCAGGCACATCCTCTTTTCATCCTTGTAAATCTCTGCTTGAACAGGAATGCCTCCGTTTTTTCTTGATTTCACACATGTATGTTTTTCTATTTCACAATAGTCTCTCATGCATTATCCTCTAAATTCTCTAATAGATGTCTATAAAGTCTCATATATTTCACTTTCTTTTCCTTTTCTATATCATCCTGCTACTAAGAAAATGTTTTTTTATACATTTTAAAACTGAATCCATCAGTTTTTATAGAAGTCGTCCTTAGTTATATGTTCCTTCCATAACTGCAGTACTTCCCACTCTCCAGTTTTATCCTATAATTTCTCATTTATTGTTTTCATTCCCTTTCTTATTTTAATATACTACCTTTTTATATCACTTCCACCCATTTTGTGAAATGGTTTGAGAAACCTGTAACAACTGTATCACCATCTTATGCTCCCAAGCCTTCCGATAATACAAAATAATCAATTTCAGATGCAGGTGTCCCTTTTCTATAATTCCTTTGATTTTTGTTCCTCACAGCTGACTTTCAACATTTTAATACTGTGTGTATATTTTTACATCTTGCACTTTCTTTTTACGTCTTCCCTTAAAACCATTAGTCTAATTAAACAAATTCTCTTCCCTTGCTAATTGTATACTAAAGCTGCAGTTCTATAAATGTGTTTTCTCCCATTCACGTCCACAGAGTTAATCTTTCCATCCTTTCCAATGTTGCATCTAGTTTCTTATACAACACAGCCATTCCAGAGCAACATCCACTTCCTAAGTTCCATATTATATTTCTACCCCACATTTTTTCTTTTTGCTGTCTTTCTTCACTTGTCAGGAATCTTGCATCCTCAAATTTGTCAACACCTTCATCACATTTGAGACACCATTCCAGTATTCCTATCATTCTTACAGTGTTAGTAGTAATGTTCACATTTACTGAAGAGTTTTAAGTTTAGGGAAAATGTTTTTAAATTCTTTTCTTATTTTTACTCTTTCCCCAACTTAATTTTTTTCATGGGTTTATGTAAAAATAATCCTTGATCCTCAGAATTAGATTTTTCACTGACTACAACTTCAAAACTATTTTTGGTGTCAATCACTTCTGATTTATTTAGTTATGTATTTATTGCCATTTGTTAACAGGAAAAAGTACAACTGGACACATGTGCCCTTTATCAGCAGAGGCACAGGGAGAAAAGCTCCAAGGTATAAGAAAGGTGATGAAGGGTGTTAGAGAGCTATTTCCCCAATGAGGAACAGGGATAAAGCCAGGAGGCAGAGACAAACCCCCAGATTTACTAAACTTCCATACAGGACTAATTTAGTCCTGCACGGAAGCGCCCGTTTAGGAGCAGGACAACAGGACTCCCACTAGCACATCCATTGATTGCTGCCCCTTGTCTCTATCCTATCCCACCAACACACATAAGTATGGCATCATTCACCCCCACCTCCCACCACACGGACAACCCACTCCATACTTCATTGGCTTAAGGCCCTTCCCATGCTTTTACCACTAACCCATATCATCCAATCAGTATATCTCAGAACCTCCCCATCACTGATGCTCACAGTAGGCAGTTCCTCCATTTCCAGCCCCCTCCCTCCAGAAACTCTACCTATCACAACCACTCCCACGCAACTGATACCACCCCCATTCCTCATTACCACCCCACCATCCCCACCCACCACACCACCTCACGACCAATCAGCATGACTCCCGTGCACCAGACGCAAACTCCCACTACCGTTTACCAGCCCGCTCTCCCCAATTACGACACCACCTCACAACCAATCAGTTAGACTCTCGGGCCTCAGATGCCACCCATCCACCATTGGTCCAACACACGCTACACCACCAATCAGGAAACAAGTTACAACTACTCCCACCCTCTAGGACAGCCCTCACTCATTCTCCCACACTTGTTTACTTTCTTCTAAGTTTCATGTACTTTAATTTTTCCCGTGGTAAAACTGATAATAATAAGTGGTCCCTTCACACACACACACACACACACACCAGCAAATCACTTAAGGGTTCACATATTAAACTCATGAATAACTTAATGGCTGGACTAAGGATCATAGTTTTAAGCATAAGGAAAGCCATAAAGATTTTTAGCAGTCCCGATGTGGTAAAAGCACTATTAAACATCCCTCCCTGTGCCCATCAATGACCTGGCTATGGTGATCACGAATATAGATATTGCTGCGTCCATTATGATTATCATCCCAGACAAGGGACTAGGAGATGGTTTCTAATGTAAATAAACACTACAGGATCGAGCCTTAACATGGTTTGGTTACGTGTTATCATTATTTTAGAAAATAATCAAGCCCAGCAATCCACTTTTATTATTAAGGTCCCCACTTATTTCATGACATGGAGTGACAACAGGTATTTTAATTCCCCAAACACGACAAGCATACTTTATATTATTTTATTTCCTAACGCAACTGAGGCATATTGTTTCATGTACACACAGCAGGAAATTCTCCATAGGGACTTGCTACTGTTTATCCTCGTTTTTCTCCATCTACGCATGAAACAAGAGTACGAACATTTTTCAGCCGGAATAAGTAACGCTGTTTTTGGCACACAGCACGAAATCCCACCTAAAGGATATTAATAGTTATGTATACACAGCATGAATTGTCCCCACAGAAGAGATGTTAACATGGTATTTGTGCACACAACACAAATGTTTGTTTTGTAAAAAGTTGCACACTGCACTAATGTTTGACTTGGAAGTGTTTGTAATGTTAATGCTTTATAGTAGAAAGTTTGCTCACAGCCCGAAGCTCCCCACAAAAGGGATATCAACAATGTTTATGCACACAGCATGATTTTGGTGATTGTTGCACACAGCACAAATGTTTTATCCGTAGGTTCACTTTCACTGTAAGAAATTTGTATTCAACTAATGTATGTTAAAATGTCTCTGGTTAATACTGCGCTTATCTACCACAAATAAAGACGTTTTGTTACAATCAAGGATTCTTTTTTCTGCTGCGGTATACCAGTCTTAATACTTTACTAACAGTGATTTGAACTAGTATTATTTTGTAGTGAGTTTTAATTATATTTTATTTGAATCTTTCGTTAAAAGTTTCGAGTATCGGATCTAGAGTATATTATATGGGATCAACACTTTTTGAATTGAAGGAGACTCGGATCCATTTATTATTTTAAACTTTAATTTAAACTCAAGTCGTGTACTTTATACTTATTTAGAAATTTCTCCTAATGACAAGATTGGCTAGACAGACTTACCGACTCCATTAAAATAAAGTAAAGGTCTTGCACTATTGGGATTAAACTCAATATCTCTCCGGACTACCAAGTTGGGAAAGCCTGATGATCCGTGGGTCGAGACAACATATGTGATGGGCCCCGAGAAGTGGAGAGTGGGCAGTGTGCAGTGGTGTGGCTAGACCCGACCTGTACCCAGAGAAAGGATGATTGCTGTGGAGGGGGACTGGGTGGGGGGGGCGATGGGTATGAAATTATGGGTCGAGGCGTGCTGGGGATGGATGGAGCAGTTCTAATCAGACTGCCTCATGGATGTAAGCAATAGTGTGAATTGAGCAGAGCATTCACCTAACAAACAGGCATTCCAGGTTCGAGTCGCACTGCAGCACAACTGTTTTACATGGCAAAGCACATTATAACCACTGTTGCTGCTGCAAAACCCACTAAATAACACATATTTATGACCTAGAGTGCTGCAGGGAATGCACATCAGTGTCATACTGAATAAGACACTACTAAGCAGGTTTAAGCACAAATAAGCAGTAGTAAGCATATATAAGCACTGGTAAGCATGTGTAAGTGCATCTGCACAGGGGTAAGCACTGCCTACACAGATTAAGCAATATGGAAGCTAACTGAGTAGACGAAGGTGTGACCAGAAGTTAACAGTGCTTACCTCCACACATACACGTGCAACCCCGCTTACGACTGCTTTAAAGTGCCTTGATCACTCTGTATCCAACGACCTGTGTTCTGCCCAGCAACAAAATAAACAGCCTCTGCAAGGCTCGAAACCAGAACCCTATACACCATACACAAAGTGATTTACCACTAAGCCATGGCAGATATACATAACCCTGACATTTTCACAAACATAGCATCCAGCAATACCATTCAACATTACAGGACATGTAGCTATATGTGTGTGTGCATATATATCGATAACAAAATATATATATATATACCTCTTCCACTCTTTATTACAGATATACATACATATATATATATATATATATATATATATATATATATATATATATATATATATCTATATATATATACACACATACATATATAAATATCCACATATAGATATATACATATGCAGACATCCGTACATCTATATGTAGGTAGATATATATGCAGCAATATACATAAATATATATATATATATATATATATATATATATATATATATATCTATCTATCTATCTATATATATATATATATATATATATATGTATATATGTATGTATATATATATATATATATATATATATATATATATATATATATATATATACACATGTGTGTGTGTGTGTGTGTGTGTGTGTATACACATATATATATATATATCTATCTATGATATGATACAGGACATAAGAATAACATATATGTCCACAGGCACTGACAATGGGGTGAGGGTCCCAGTCAACATACATGCAACACGTACCATTACCCCCCCCCCAGCCAAACAGGTGAAACATACAAACAAACACACTAGCAAAGTAAACAAACCACTGCTTCCCAAACCACAGGCAGGATACAACCAGTGGGGGAAACACTGTGGACTAATCTAGAAGCAAAGACAGGAATGTCCCTTGCGGGACAACCCAAAAATTCTTGGGTATTTGGATTCTCGTCATTACACTGACTCATCAAGCAGGGCATGTATGTATTTGGACTACAAAGTTGGGAAAGCCTGATGATCCATGGGTCGAGACAACGTACGTGATGGGTCCTGAGAAGTGGAGAGTAGGCAGTGTGTAGTGGTGTGGTTAGACCTGACCTGCACCCAGAGAAAGGATGAAATTATGGGTCGAGGCGTGCAGGTGTTGGCTGGAGTGGATCTAATTGGACTGCCTTGTGGATGTAAGCAATAGTGTGAAGTGGGCAGAGCAGTCGCCTAACGAGCAGCCATTCCCGGTACGAGTCCCACTGCAGCACAGTCTATTTTAGATGGCAAAGCACGTTATAACCAATAGTGTTGTTGCAAAACCCACTAAATAACACCAAAAAACCCAATGCAGGCATGTAAGCTGTTCTAATTGGCATCACAAATTATTATTGTTGTCCTCACCCCCACCCAGGGGTGTGAGTGTCCAAATCAACCTCCAAATTCTGTGTATATGCACAACTGTCACTGTAGAAGAAATGGCCAGCTGTGGTCCTTCCCTTCAGCCTTCCTGCACATCCCTGGCTATTTCCCATACTGTCTTTCCCTCTTTGTACCCCTTAAACACCACTTACCTATCAACCCCTTTTTCTTTTCTTTTAAAGTTTAAAGTTACAATTAGGTCACACCCTCTTCACCAACTATATTGGCAGAATCTGGAACTTCCTACCCACATCTATTACCTCAGCTGTCTCAAAGGACACATGTAAAAAACACTTGAAGGAACACCTCAAGCACACTTGTATCAGCACATGCTCATCACCTGGCTCAATCCCCCTCCACCTTACACTCTATACCCCTACATCAGCTACTGTAACTAACACCTCTTTTCCTGCCTTGCATACATATCCCAACATCCTTTAAACCTTCCCTATTGCTCCCCTACCAATTATTCCCACAGCCTACTATACAGTCACAATGTCTCCCCCTCTACCTACCTACCTACCCCTTCACTATTCTCTTCTACTCTACCACACAGGTATGGAATAACTAAACCTAATCCAAATACCTGAGTGTAACCTATCCAGAAGTGTTAAACTGGAATCTAACTTCACCTTAAACTGACCATTGTTAACAGTCATACCTGACATGTAAACTTGAACTAAGCATGAATAATACCTACATGTTAACGTAAACTAAGCATGAATAATATGTTACTTAGCTATGGTAAGTCTGTTACTCTCTATGAATGTGAACATCTCTGTATTACTTGTAATGATTAGCTGAGTTTTACTGTGGAGCTTTTCTCCCCGGGCCTCCGCTGAAAATGGACAAGCAACCAGTTGAATTTTCCTGGTCAACAAATTTAAAAAAAATAAATAAAGTAGTGTGGGGGTAAGTGGGAGTGAGCACTTTTAGCAGCAGTAAGCAGGTTTAAACCTGTTTGCGTAGTGGTAAGTAATGTTATACTGGTTAAGCAATGTAGAAACTAATTCAGTGTAAGACGCAATAACCGGAGGTTAGCATTGCTTACCCTCACTCAAACCAGTGTAAACCCACTTACAATTGCTCAAAATTACCTTAGTCACTCTGAAGCCAGCAGCTCTCATCCTGCCCAGCAACAAAATAATCTGCACTCCCAAGTTACAACCCCCAGACCCTGCACACTATAGTCAAAGTGAGTTACCACTAAGCCATAGCAGATACACATGCAGCTGCTGTTATCACAAACATATCATCCAGCACAGTCAATCAACAGTATAGAAAATGTATGCAATTATGTAGACTAATACGAGCAGCCATGTGTACATTACTCAAATGCAGTATTTTGAGCAGTCTATGTGTATCATAAAAACAGTGGCTGTCCAATCATACTGTGAGAACAGTTGTCTTGCATAATACTTAAGAGAATAATAAAAAACGGTGCACATCGAGTGGCGTATGGGCATGTTTCATGCACAGAATGTCAAACCTGGGACATCAGTTCCACGGAACCAGGAGATGAGGATGGCCAGGTGTGTGAGCTATCCACTGCTTTTCAAACCCCTGGCAGGATGCTTCCAGTGGGAGAAACAGTGTAGACCAGCTAAGTCTAATCTTGACACAAAAACAAGTCCGTCCTTGGTGGGACGAACCAAAAATTGTGAGTCATATCGATGTTTACATCTTAATCAGAAGACGATCAAGGCAAGGCTCATACACACGTGGACTAAATGGATGAAGAGCCTGTAGAAGCTTGGGTTAGGACAGTATACTGGATGAGTACCAAAACGTGCAGAGAGGGCAATGTGTGGAGGTGTGGTATGGCTGGGCTACAGCTGGAGAATGGCTGGTTGCTGTGTACGTGGAGCTCGGGGGTGGGGGAAGGAACCATGGGTATGACATTATGGAAAAAATATGCAAGTGAAGCAGCACAGCAATAGTGTAGTGGGCAGCGCATCTGCCTAATGAGCAGGCATTCCCGGTTCGAGTCCCACTGTAGCACAGTCTATTTTACATGGCAAAGCACATTATAACCAATAGTTTTGTTGCAAAACCCACTAAATAGCATATATACACATATATAATATATATATATATATATATATATATATATATATATATATAAACTGGAGCACTGCAAGAAATGCACATGTGAAGTACCAGTGTCGGATTGAATAAGGCACTAGTAAGCAGGTTTATGCACGAATAAGCAATAGTAAGCGTATGTAAGCACTAGTAAGCGGGCTTAAGCCTGTTTGTGCAGCGGTAAGCAATGACTACACTGGTTAAGCAAATCTGAAGCTAACACCCTGTAAGCAGATGTAATGACAGGTTAGCAGTGCTTACCTCTGTGAAACCCGCTAACAACTGACTAAATGTGCCTTAACCACTCTGTATCCAATGGCCCTTGTTCTGTCCAGCAACAAAATAAATAGCCTCTGCTACAAACACAGAACCCCCCCACAACATATGCAAAGTGATTTACCACTAAATCATGTCAGATATACATAACCCTGATGTATTCAAAACATATCAGCCAGCCCAGTCATTCAACAGTACAGAAAATGTATTCCAACATGTAAATGTATTTGTGAGTAAATATAGTAATATCTAAACAGATACAACATATCAATAGATGTAGATATCTATCTATATATATATATATATATATATATATATATATATATATATACATAGAAATATATTCACACACATCTGTAGATAGCAATGGTAGATTGACAAATACAAATATGTCCACATGCACCGTTAATGGGGTTAAGATGCCCCAAACAATATACATCATGTACGAATAGGCATACCCCCCCACCACAGCCCCAAATAATATACATCATGTACAAATAGGCATACCCCCCCCCACCACAGCCAAACACGTCCACCCTGCAATACACTAAAGTGTTGGAGCCCACATAAGCAGGACCTGACGTGACATGTGCACAGCATGTAAACAGTACTGCAACCCACCTGTATGATGTCAGGCTGGTATTGGTAACATATCATGCATTACAGTATGACTCCCATAGGAAATGTACAATATGGAAGCTATCAACATCCCCAGGATACATATACACAGCCATATATATGCAGATACAGATATACATATATATATCTATCTATATATATATATATATATATATATATATATATATATATATATATATATATATTTATATAGAGAGAGAGAGATATCTATATATACATAGATATACAAGTGACTACACAGACACACGCAGAGATATGTATGGTAAGATACATATGTAGAAGGTGCACACAATATGGAACAGCCACCATGCCTACAGTTAACACCTTAACAACTGGACACTGTATGAGCCACCCTTACAAATGACAATCATTGCCTGCAACATATGCCCACAGAGAGGTCATAGGATAAAACACCACACATATGTGTGCAGAAATAGATAACCTTTATTTGTGTACTATTACAGTTTTATATGCCATGTATTATAGCTGTTCAGACACTGATATCCATATAAACAGAGTAATGCAACTGTGAAACAGTTATACTAATATAGAGGTCTGGAAAGGTTCACAGATGTTGCTGTCCAGGCCAAGCCCTTCATATTGTACAATAGTAAAGACAGACTGGGCCATAGGATACCAAACTATCAACAGTAAGTAATACAACTGTATAGTTCAGCAGCCTCTATCTACACTCTGTACAAATTCACTAGGTGGCAAAGATTTCAGTTGACCAAATGGGATGTAACTGTTACATAACAAGGTATAACTGACACCATCACAAGCACACTGACAAACAGAAGGGTATGTATGTCAGGAGGCAGCAGGCTTGCATTAACCCGATTTATGTAAGTAATGTAAATATAGGTGAAGTATTTGGTACTGTACATCCAGATACCTTAAGGCAGCTCAACCCTGATACCCCCACATTTTGTAACAGCCTAGGTCATTTATGGTACATCCCCCCAGACTCAATAATACAGGGCCATATACCACTGTTACATACACTGGCCTCTGGAGTGCATAAGAGCACACATGTATTGTGTAGGTGAAGCCCACAAATATATGACCTCACCCCCACCGTATGTGTGAGGGATACAACAGCAGTGGACTGATGGCAGCAATGGCAGTGTGATATACTCACAGCCCACTACAGAACAACCCCCAACAGCATGTCATATGTGCAAACCTTGGTATGTAAGTGGAGGATAGAGGCTGGAACATAAGCACATATGTGGAAAACTGTTGCCATACACTAAGCAAGTCACTGGTGTCACAGGATAGTCTGCACTATACCCTTAGTCAGGGAATTGAGGTTAGAAACAAAAATTGATGTAGCCATGTATTGATAGCACTCAACACACACACACTGCCAGTGAAATAGACACAGCACCTGTGTGGAGGACAGACAAAACATGATAGGCACACCTCTGGCCACCAAAAGGATAGGCCCACAGGTGAGAGCTATGCAGACGGACTGCATTCCAAGGTAAACTAGTATGTACACACACACACACCCTGTAACACCATTACTATACAAAGCATAACACAACTCTACTCACAGTCTGTCTGTAGTTCCTGAACCTCCTGCTAATATGTAGCTGCCCTGAGTGTGCCTGTTCTCCTGTAAGAGGTATTACTACCTGCTGTCTGTAACACTGATGCCCACACACAGGAAGGATGTCCATCACACAGGAAAGGTAAAGGGACCATGCCCACAAGATGTGGGAATTTATAGTACATAGTTGCCATGACAGTGGTAATTGGAGGTACTATACAGCAAGCTGCATGCAGTTAGCAATTGGAGGACACTACCCGGTGCAGAGGCCATCAACTGATCATGTGCATCACCTACTAAAGTCAGGCTGCAATCTATTCATAGCAGCTCAATCCATTTACTGCAGAGAGAGGGAGAGAGAGGGAGAGAGAGAGAGAGAGAGAGAAAGAGAAAGAGGAAAAGAAAGAAAAGACAAATCTCTTCAAACAAAACTCTGACGTCACAGGCATTTAGATAGCTGTCATTCAACAAGACATCATTCCCACAACAGGTATGTGAGGTATATATACATGTAATAGAATGTAGTACCTGGTCCATCATAATGGGATAGATGATGTGGAATGTGTGCCATCAGGTGTTGTTGTGATGATGTTCAACTGAACAACTGCTATGGACAATAGTGTTTGTGGGCCATGGCCATTAACTGTGCAGGTCAGCACTGACAGACAAGATGTAAGCCATCATAGTGTGTGTAGTGTAATGGGAAGTATGTATATTATGTGGCCACTAGCTGGTGGTGGAAGTAATGCCATTATGATGGACATGTGGGTGCCATGGCCCACCACTGGCAGGATAATCAGGTGAATCTGTAATGTAGCATGCCAGAATGCCATAGGTATGTAATAGTGTTACCTGCAATCGGCTCCTACATATACCCCCTAATGTCAGATTGTGTTCATATGTGGCACCTGTCTGTGTTGTAGCAAGGCAGAACAGTGCAGCTGTGCAGGAAGGTGTTGTGAGATTGTGGAGCTGATGTCTGAATGTACCCCACATATAGGTATGCATATGTGTAAATATATCACATATATAATATTTAAAGATATATATGTATATCAGCATGTATGTCCAGAAATATACATATACCCATGTGTAGACATATATATGTGCACATATATATGAAGTCATATATATCTACACTCATACACATAAATACCAATATGCAAATGTCAACATCGGTACAAACACACACACAAACAGATATGTATGGTAAGACATGTCCCCTATATCACTACCACAGTGATGTGTGCTATGTGCGAGGCAGCAGCACACATAGCAATACAGACAGATATCAACAGCTGGCAGTGTGTGCACCATGGACGTGTATGTCACATGTTAGTCACGTCCTAGCACCACAATTCCCCCACCTGTGAAGTATGCTATGGGAATATGGGGAAGTATGGCAGATACACACGTGGAGGTGGTCAGGATTGGTAGATATAGAGGACAGTCTACAGGGGTGGTATGTGACACGTGATAGGTAAACACCATGGATGGTGTGTGTGGTCTGTGATGTGGACGCACCATGGTCCCCAATATGGGCACAATGGGAACAAGGCTCCCACTAACTCACACTCACAACAGCTGTCCACGGCCTGAAGGTGCCAGATCTGGTGGCTGAGCAGGAGGAGCATGTTGGCCATATGAAGGTGTACTGGGTGCCTCAGACGGATGTAGCACATCCCTCATGTGTCTGTGGAGCCTGGTATGGAACAGACCCTAGACCTGAGCTCAGGGGACAGGGACATGTTGGTGTGTGTCCAGGGGGATGGGCCAACATCCCCTGGGTGGTTCCAACTGATGGTATGGCTGTAACAGTACTCGAGGAGGCCCCAGGTTGGCACACATATGTGATGTGGCCAGGTATCCTTTTTCACATGGGTGTGGAGAGGTGGATCAGCTGGCCAATGGAACATATACATGTTATTGCGTCACTGTCATTGTAAATATGTTGGTAGTAAGAGTCTACACAATCCCGGTACATGTCCAATAGCATGCATAGTACCCCCTACAACACAGACTGTCAGATGTAAAGCAATCTCAGAGCAGCCATACCACTGGCATATATGTAACCATAGTAGCCCTGACAATGGCATGCAAGTGAATAGTCTGTAACAGGCCAGCAATGTTAGTGTCCACACAGGGGACATGGCCACAGTCACATAGCAGAAGCTGTGGTACACTACACAATCTGTCCAAATGGTAGTTAAGCTGTAGCCATGCCTAATGAGTTGTGTGAATTATCTGTTGAAGCTGATATGATGGGGGGAGGGTGACAGAGATGTGGCTGGAAGCACATACACAGGGCCAATATTGACATGTTGCTGTGATAACCTTATACATGTACTGTCATAACAGGGTTTGTTGCAACATGTGTCCTATGAGAGATATGAAGTCAGTAACTGTCAGGGCTTTCACCATCTACAGACTGCAATCCTCATACTATCTTCTGCAGTTCACAGATACGTGCTCAGTGGGTAACACATGACACGAAGGGCACAACATACTGCCCAGTCTGCAGACGACTCTGCAGATGCGGAATCCTCATAAACATAGTACTAACATAGCAGGTATTACAACATGTAGGACAGCCATATCACACACACACTCTGTTAAACCAACATTACTCCACATGCAGTATAGCAGCACTTACAGTCTGTAGTCAGGTCAGGCACATCCCCATCCTGTGTGTTGCCCTGTTTCCACAGCGTAAGTTGTTAGGGGTAAATCCCCAATCCATCTGAGATGGCATTTTGCCAAATGACAGATCTAGTTCCTGCCCACAGTGGATGTAAAGGGCCAACACCAAAATGATTTTCCTAGATATTGGAGTATGTTACCATGCAGTTAGCTTTGGGAATCTTACCACAGCTGTTCCACATGCACTTAGCTAGAAGAGGACTGCAATTGGTGCAGAGGCCATCAGCTGATCATGACCATCACTTACAAAACACAAGCTGCTGCCTAGCAAAGCAGGTGTACATCCCACAACCACCAGAGAGGGTGTAGGTGGGACAGACAGAGACAAAGTATGTCAGGGAAGGTGTAGGTGAGTAAAACTTAAGCATGTTTGTGTCACACACCTACCAGTATGGGGTTTCAGACACCTGACTGACTATGCATAGCTATCACATGTGTGTGAAGTTATTGCATGTGCCACATAGCTTACATGTTGGTGAGCTGTCCAGACATATATGTGTTGGTGAGTGACATCTGCAGCACTGTTGTGATACAGTAGGTGTAGCACAAAAGCCTGTCCACATGAACAGATGTCAGCATCAACACAGCCACACTCTCTAAGGGACTCATACACATTGCCACAACTGGCAGGGTAATGAATACACTTCCTAACCAGTTACCTTGCCACAATACAGTAATGCATAGGTATCAATTGGACCATAGAGGTTATCCTGGGGTTCTATGGTCAAAGGGTATGTGACGGTGTCTGACATTGGAGAGCATGCTTCAGTATGCCAATGGGGGCGGTACTGGGTGTGAATGTGTTCGGAAGCATCATACACCACACACACAGACACAGGGTGCTAGTACCGGCATGTATGTGTGCAGTCCTTAATGGGTATGTAGTGGCTGACGGTACCAGATGGTTGTACAAGGCTAGTTGAGGGGTATACCTTGGCATCAGGCCACATGAGAATGGTCTGCATTATGGCTAAGGGGTGTAGTGTCCGGAATGGACCACACAGGTGGGTATAGTATTCAACATCCACTCTCCTGGGTTGCTATTGTGCATGGCCAGTGCTGTGCAATGCTTGGCATGTATGTGTTCTATATGTCATGACATGGACAGTGTTTGGGATGTGCACATGTCCCACATTCATGTACAGTGGCATGTAGAAGTGTACCTGGTTTGTCTGGCCCATGTTTTGTACACAGAATGGTGTCATCAGATTTGACAGTCCCACTCCCATGTGGCAGGGCCAGGTAATGTACAACAGGTTGACCCTGCACCTACATTGATAGCATGCTACAGGTATTCCCTGGTGTCAGTGGCATCTGTCCATACAGGGCATGTGTGTAAGGCATGGTATGTCCTTTGTGGATCACATTTGATGGAACCGCAGTTGTTGCAGGCATCTAGTGGGAAACATAATGAAGGTGTACTGTCTGCAGTTATGTGACTATTGTACTGATGGACAGGGTGCCATGGCCTCTGTAGGCCACTGCATTCAGACCATAGTTACTATCAGTCACCAATATCCAGTGTACTACACACATCATGGCTGTTGTCTCGCCATGTCTGTGTGTATGAGACATGGGTTAGAATGTGCTCTGGTTAATACTGGGGTTGCTAACTGTGATTGCCTGGCCTTGATGTCACATGTATGGGTATGGATATGCACCCCAGCCTCTCAGCTATTTACCCTGGACAGTGGACATTGTGATATGTACTAGGGCCACCATATAAGAAAATTGCAAAACCCACTACACATTGGGCCTAGGTGTCACACATGCACACCGGATAAGAGGTACAAACACACAGGCACCTGTCATGTCCAGGAGTAGAACCTCTACCTAAGTAGTTTATTACACTACAGCACTACGCAATTAAAGTACACACCACAGTGATTACAACAGTACTCCTTCCCCAAAGGTGTATTTGACATTGGCTGACATCAGCGGGTTTGCCAAAGTAGGGCATTTGATATGTACTGAGTCTGACTAGCCTAAAATGCATTGCTCCCTCACAGACAATGGAATACACACAAAACATCCAGAAATTCCATGGGTGGCTATAGAACCATACCAGTGTTCTGAGTCACATTACAGCAGTATGCAGTTATGGCACACAATGGAGATTACTAGGTTACACCCTTCCCAGAGATGTATTTCAGGGTGGATGACATCAGCAGCCTTACCAAGGTAGAGCATTTAAATTGTAGGGGGTGTGCCTACACTACAAAACATTGCTTCTTACCCAGACAGACACACAAATACAATTACCAAGGCTGGGGTGAGAACTCCTACTTAACTAATTTACCACACTACAGCAGTGCACAGTTACAGCACACACCATGGAGATTACTGGCCTATCACTTCTCCAAAGGTGTATTTCACAGGTGATGACATTGGCACACTCATCAAAGTGGACCATTGGAGGTTGTAGTGTCTGTGAATGGACTCAAAAGCATTGTTCCCTACACTGACAAAAGAACACACACATACATCCACACTTGCCATGTCTGGGAATAGAACAGTTACAGTGTAAGAAACTTCTCTGTGTGGAAGATTTTCAGTCCATATATTTCTAGTTAATCACTGTATATTAATCAGATCAGACAATAGTAGTCAAAGTAGCAAACGTAAACTCGTCAAGTCAAAAAGTAATAATAGAAAATATATAATTCTACAGTATTACTAAGTATTTGAAAGTAATCCAAGCAAGGCAGGCAGTCTGTTTCCAGTCGAAAATCTATTATTAAGTACACAGACAAGTGATCCAAGTAAAACAAAAATAGAGTAATAATTTCCTCACAAGCTTTCTAAATATATATATACTTTTTATCAGGCATGGGAGTGGTTTACTGTGCTGTAAAACAAAGTGTTATTGGTACACATGTTAAATTCACATCCCTTCCCCCATTATCTGTGTACTTAATAATAGATTTTCGAATGGAAACAGACTGCCTGCCTTGCTTGGATTACTTTCGAATACTTAGTAATACTGTAGAATTATATATTTTCTATTATTACTTTTTGACTTGACGAGTTTACGTTCGCTACTTCTACTACTATTGTCTGATCTGATTAATATACAGTGATTAACTAGAAATATATGGACTGAAAATCTTCCACACAGAGAAGTTTCTTACACTGTTTTGTTTTTAGACCCACTACACTTTAGTGGGTTGTTTTGAGACTTCGGGGATACCACGGAGATTACACAAAGGTAACCCACAGAATGCAGGATACTGCTTCGGTACAATGAAGGCTGTCTTTAACATATACCAGGACTAAAAATGTCCAAGGAATCCCAAGGTCATCAAACAAAAAATATATTTATTTGAGAAAGCCCAAAGGCTAAAAACAGAACCAAAACAAAAAATACGAAACATATAAAGCTTAATTTCACTGATTTAGCGCTTTCATCTCCAACCAGGAGACTTCTTCAAAATCAATGTATCCTCACAATTCCCATTATTTTATACAACTTCCAAAACTTTTAAGGCTGTGTAATTGGCTGGCATTTTATTACCTCTTTAATTGAAGGTATAAATATATTTTTTGTTTGACGACCTTGGGATTCCTTGGACATTTTTAGTCCTGGTATATGTTAAAGACAGCCTTCATTGTACCGAAGCAGTATCCTGCATTCTGTGGGTTACCTTTGTGTGATCTTGGTTACTGGTTGAACTTTTTTGGTTGCTGGTTCGGTTACGAGGAGTCTTTTCTTGATGGATAACAGTTATTTACTCAACAAATTGATCAGGGTTATTCAAACCCATTCACAAACGGAGATCTCCCCACCTGGATCTGACAACAAAATCCCATGTGCGCAGAGTAGCCCGAGCGTGGCAGGTGCGACCAGGATGACGTCAGATGCCAAAAAAGACAAGCTTGGTGGTGAGACTGCTAGAGACATTTTGCAAACGGGACCGAATGGTGGAATAGACCTTAGAAATACCCGAAGGGGCAACAAAGACTACAATACACCGGATTTTTATCAGGACATGGATTTTAATATATGGCTAAACCAGTTGCTTAATGCTCATACTAAAGCAAAGAAGAACGTTTCGACGGGTAGCCTGACATATAAGGACAAATGTAAGACTTTCAAAAACTTGTTATTAAGATACAAAACTTTGGTTGTTGAAAATTGGTACTTCGATAAATGTGTAAAAGATAAAATTGTACCGAAAGGTTTGAGACTGAATAAGTTTCCAAACAACAGCACTGATGACAAAATGTTTTTTAAAACTGTATGTGATATATTAAATGACTGTGGGCTGGCTATAATCAAAGTTATGATAAAGCGCAATACTGAGATTATGGAAGATATTAAGAAAGAGGTAGACAAATTGTACAATGAGATTAGTAATGACCTTTTATTTTCAATTGATGAGTACAAAAATATGTACTATAGGGTGCTACATGACATTGACTATAATATTAATACTAATATGAATAGGAAATTAAAGAAATTGGAAAGGGACTTGGATGCATATGAGAGATGCCTTGCCTACTATAGTGAAATTAAAAAAGGCAAGAGATATAGTGTGGATCAATATCGTAGCAGTTACAGAAATAATAAATATCAAAATGGTGGAACAGGTAGGGATGATTGACAGAATCTGAATAATAATGGTTTTAACCTATATAATACTGAATCACATTTTGAGGAGAATTATAGAGATAGTGATATGGGGGATGTTATCCCTTTAGAAATGGAAGAACTGAGGAGGTCCGAGAGAATACGGAATCGGACCCAGCAACCCTCATATGCACTTGTTACGGAGAACAGAATCATCAAATACATGGGGAGGACATACGGATAAGTGAAATAGGTACTTCATTTCTAAATGTTGAAAAAATTATAACACAAGTTATAGGAGAAAACAAACAAGATAGTATTACCAATGCCTCCAATAATTTTAATATTTTTAACTATACAGATATTGTTATTAATGAAAATTATTTTAACCTATTTATAAAGGTTTCTCTTTTGTGCCTACTAATAAACCTAGGATAGAGAATATATTATTGGACATAAAAATGTTCACCCGTAAACTCAATTTTAAGTATTTGTACAAGGATAAGCATTTACAATTAAAAGAAAATAGTTTAAAAAGATCAAGTATATACAACCCCCCTCCATTATGAAATTATGAATTTTGAGAAATGTGTTGTTAATAGAATTAGGAAAGATTATAAAAAGGAACAGGTGTTAGATAATAACCTAACTAAAACTGAAATGGAATTGCTTAATGAATTAAGCAACAATGAAAGAATTAGGGTAATGAAACCCGAAAAGGGTGGAGGGGTTGTAATTATGGATAAGTGGGATTATACTAGAAGGATGATGGATATTTTGGACAAGGAGAATCAATACGAACTTGTCTCTAGGAATGAGATAAATATTTCCTACAATAAGATAGACCTGACATTGGAAGATAATTTATTGCAAGGACTGATTGACAAGGAACTATATGAATTTTTGAAAGTACCTAAACCGGTCATACCTGTTATCTTTGGTATCCCAAAAATACATAAGTCCCTATATGATCCACCTTTGAGGCCGATAGTTTCCTCACAAGGTTCCAAGACCCAACCTTTAGCGATATATGTGGATACCAAGTTAAAGAAACTGTACAATAATCATAGACATATTTTAATTGATTCATGGGACTTTTTGCACAAAATTGGACAGAGTCCATTTATGGATGATTTTATTTTTATTACTATTGATGTGAGGGGCCTTTTCTCAGTCATTCCACAGATGGAGGGATTAATGTGGTTTGAAAGGATGTTGACAGAGACGGATTTTTAACAGTAGATGAATATAGATTGGTCCTTGAAAATATGGAGTTAGTCCTTAAATACAACTATGTATATTTTCAAGGGGATTATTATCACCAAAAAGAAGGGGTTGCAATGGGGTCGGCATGCACCCCAATATATGCCAACATTATTATGTTTTGTTGGGAGAGACAATATGTCTTTAACTCAGATTTTAGTCAACATATTATCAAATATTTTTATTTCCTAGATGATATTTTTGTCTTATGGAATGGTTCCTATGATAGTATTGGCAAATTTATAGAATATATTAACAATACTACTAGTTTCTTACAATTCACATATCAAACAGGGGAAGATACGACACACTACCTAGATGTCAAACTAGAAAAAGATTACCAAAATAAATGTTATAAATCTAATATCTACAGAAAGGAACATTATTCCAATTTGTATTTACATTTTGATAGTGACCATCCCCATCAATTAAAAAAGAATATAGTCAAGGGACAAATGATCAGAATGGCTAGAATGATCTCCGATACCAATGAATTTTTAAATGAAATTAATAATATTGAAAAGATGTTTTTGGAAAGGGGATACCCATCTGAATTTATTAAACCCATTAAGGAATATGTTCAGTTAGGAAGGGGTAGTAAATATGCATCTTTGTTGAACAATGATAATGTGACAGTAGATTCCAACCAAGACGGGAGGAGAAGTTCCTTTAGTAGGCAGGAATCTAATAATATAGATATAGATATAACACCATATTTAACTTTGACTTACCATAAGGGAATTAGATGGTTAAAAAGATGTATAAATGAAACCTGGGAAATGTTCCAAAATATGCCTACAAAAACTAATGTATTTCAAAGCAAGATAAAATATAGTTACAGGAGGAGCAAAAATATTAAGAATATTATTGAAAGTAATAAGAATAAAGTAGGAGGGATGTGTACTAAACTCGGAACTTTTAAATGTGGGAGATGTGCGCAATGCACTTATATTGCTGGATGTAAGGAGGTTAGTATCCCCAGTCTTGGAATCATTCTAAGGGCAAAGAAATATAACAGTTGCTACTCAAAAGGAGTAGTTTATTTGGCCTTCTGTAAAACTTGTTGGAGTTACTACATAGGAAAAATGGAACGCCATCTTAGGACCAGAATCTATGAGCACATTAAAGACATTAATAAACATAGCGAAAATAATGCACTATATAGACATGCATTAATATGTAAGGAGGCTAATTACAAATTCTGGGTCATAGAAGAAGTTGCTTACCCAGAAAGAGGGGGTGATTGGGAAACACTATTGGAGTTTCGTGAGATGGTCTGGCAATTGAGACTTGATGCATGCTGTGGTAAAGGTCTCAATGACCATATTTCCATCACCCCTGCATTAAAACTCCTTGCAGCTGATCCGAAGAAACACAGGTGAAATAATAATAATAATAACAATAACAACAATAATAATAGAAACAATAATAACAATATTTTATTATATTTTAATATGCTATATAATAAATTAATTAGTTATTAAATACACCTTAATATTTATTTCATATCATTTTAACAGTGGATCTTAAATATTTAAATATTTAAATATATATATATATATATATATATATATATATATATTATATTTATTATATTTATTATTGAATTTATATTTATTATATGTTTTTACATTGGTATATAACATGTATTTATTCTTCTATACCTCTATATTTCCTCATTGGGTCATATCTTACACTGATATATTTCTTCATTAGATCATGACTTACACTACTATATCATAGGCTTAACCATTATATGGTTATATATATTTTATTATACTATTTATTTATTTATTTTAATGTATTAATGCTTTTATCTGTAATTACCCTGATATTCAACTATTGATTGAGAAAATAAATCAATGAAAAGTTGTTATAAGAAATGAGAAACAACTTGACTGTTATGTATACCTTTTGTATTTTCATTCAAGTCCTTTTCATTTATGTATATGGATGTTCTGCCTTTAAATTTATACCTTCAATTAAAGAGGTAATAAAATGCCAGCCAATTACACAGCCTTAAAAGTTTTGGAAGTTGTATAAAATAATGGGAATTGTGAGGATACATTGATTCTGAAGAAGTCTCCTGGTTGGAGATGAAAGCGCTACATCAGTGAAATTAAGTTTTATATGTTTCGTATTTTTTATTTTTGTTCTGTTTTTAGCCTTTGGGCTTTCTCAAATAAATATATTTTTTGTTTGACGACCTTGGGATTCCTTGGACATTTTTAGTCCTGGTATATGTTAAAGACAGCCTTCATTGTACCGAAGCAGTATCCTGCATTCTGTGGGATACCACGGAGATTACTTGGAATAGAACAGTTACCTACACAGTGTATCACACTACAGCGGGACGCAGTTGCAGGATGTGCTATGGAGATTACTGGGCTACAGCTTCCCAGAGGTGCATTACTGGGTGGATGACATCAGCTGCCTTGCAAAGGTTGAGCATTTGGATTGTAGGGAGTGTGGCTGGCCTAAAATGCATTGCTCTCTATACAGACAGACACACACAGTTGCTATGTCTGAGAATAGAACACCTACCTAACTAATTTATCACACACCAGTGGTATTCAGTCACAGGACATGCTACGGAGATTACTGGGCTACAGCTTTCCAGGAGGTGTATTACTAGATAGATGACATCAGCTGCCTTGCAAAGGTTGAGCATTTGGATTGTAGGGAGTGTGGCTTGCCTAAAACACATTGCTCTCTACACAGACAGACACACACACACACTCACGATGTCTGGGAATGGAACCCCTATCTAACTACCTTATCACACAATAGCAGTATGCAGTTACAGGACGTGCTATAGCAATTACTGGGCTACAATCTTCACAGAGGTGTATTTCTAGGTGGATGAAATCAGCAGCCTTGCCTAAGTTGTGCATTTAAATTGTTGGGAGTGTGACTACCCTAAAACACATTGCTCTCTACACAGTCAGACAGACACACACACAAACAACAAGTTTGGGATTCGAACTCCTACCTAACTAGCTTATTATACTACAGCAGTACGCAGTTATGGGACTCACCATGGAATCACTAAGACATAACTTTCCCAAAGGTGTATTTCACATTGGATGACCTCAGCAGGCTTGTCATAGTAGGGCTATGGGGAGGGCAGTGTGTGTGCATGGGCCATTACCCATTCATCTAGGGGTTGACATGCCACATGCGGGCACACACAGGGTCATATTTCACAGGTAAGTGTATGCAGTTGCTAGATGACTACTTCCTTATACAGTCATGTTGAAGAGCTGGCACAGACACCATAGTCTGTACTGCTGACAGATACTGGTGGCTAGTATCTGCAGTGAGTGACATCTGCACCTCATGTGTTTGGGGTCCTTTGGCTGTGTGCTGGGTGGGACAGGCCTGGATGGCTCCTTGTCACAGTCACCCTCTTCCACACATCTGTGTCCGTCTACCTTTGGCTTATTATAGTGTGTTGTCCTTACATATATGTCTGTATTCCTATCCACTGTGTGTGCAAGGCATGAGTGGTGCATACTGAGTGTATGCACTAACAACTGCGACTGCCAGATATGTCTGGTCCACTGGTATTTGCAGACATGGCCTTCATGTGTTCAAGTGTGTGAGCATGCCCAGTGTGACCTTTCAGTATGTTGTTGACTTCCATTGCCTTCATTTCTCTGAGTGTATGAGCATGCCCAGTATGGTCGTCTGTATTGCATGTGTGGGTCAAGTCAAGGTAGTTTGTACTGCAGTGCTGCCGTTTGTATTGTACACCAACAGGTAGCATGTTGTCTCAGCAAGGTATCAATCGATCATTTGGCATTGACTGTTACTACATTTCTGCATAGCGGGGGGGGGGGACACCTGACTATTTCTACATTTCTACACAGGATTGGGGGGGGCACACCGGACTGTTACTATATGTCTACATAGGATGGGGGGGCACACCAGACACTTGTACACATTTGCTAGGACTGTACTTGTATGTTGGGTGCTCCATTTCAGTCTGTGGTCTTACCTATCACGCTGGCTAGAGGCATATGAGTGTACTACAGATTGTAGCTTATAATTACTTACATATTAGTGTATGAATTCTTAGCCTTCACAACTGACATCCCACTGCCTGGCCTGCTGTAGTCAGTCTTTGTAGGCCTGGGGGGGGGGGGTTGCCCATAGGCCTCATTCAGAGGCCATAGCACAGAATTTGTTTGTGTTTGTCTACATCTGTGCTGCTGACTGTGACTGTTGTAGGGTATGTGACCACCCCCCCCCGACTGGCATGTGTGAGTCACTTACCTTGTGGGTGTCCCAGTATTGAGGGTGGTGCTGCAGGGCTGCCTATGTTGGATGCACATAGTACACTCCCTACACATGGTTAGGCACAGGTAGTTTAATGTTTGGCATCCCTTTTACTGTATGTGAGAGTCAGAGAGAGGTGTTATTCCCTGTGTTCCTCCCATGTCAGTGTAAGTGCTATGTGTTGCCTCTTTGCCAAGGCCAGGGCATACTTGGCATTCCTCCTTCTGCCTACTGGGGCAGGCTCAGGTTGTTCCTCCTCTGAGTCACTCTGTGCCCATGCAGGCCTTGGCAATGGTAGGGGGCTGTGTGGCCCTTCCCCGGGCTGTTCCTGCTGCAGCTGTTTCCCCAGGATCATATTATGTAGCATGGCACATACAAAGACAATTTGGGTACATGTAGCTGGTGAGTACTGCAAGGCTCCACCGGATGTGTCCTGGCACCAGAACCGTGACTTGAGCATCCCAAACACACACTCTATTATGATTCTTGTTTGCGCGTGTGCCTCATTATGGAGTTCTTGTTCGCATGTGTGTGCATTTCTGATGGGTGTCATCAGCCACGGCTCCAGTGCGTATCCAGCATCCCCCACTAGGTGACCATGTGGGATGTCCCCATTGGCAAATCACTGATACAGCTGTGTCAGATGCCAGATGTGGGAATCGTGATAGCTTCCAGGGAAGCCAGCACACACATTCATTATTATGCCCTGAGCATCGCACATGACCTGGCAGTTGATAGAGGGGAAGCCCTTGCGGTTGATGTAGACCCTACCCTGCTCACCAGGTGGTACTTTGATGCATATGTGCATGCAGTTTACAGTACCCACTACCTCAGGATAATCTGCTATTTGGTGGAACAGTTGCATATTGCTGGCCAACGCCTCACGGGTGTTGGGGAAATATACGTGCTCACCGACATGTGCTGAAATGGCATCCAAGAACTGGTGGAGTTCCCTGGATGCTAATGCCTGTGAGATCCCCATCATATCCCCAGTTAGGCTTTGGAAGGTACCTGTAGCTAGTATTCTTAGGCCTACACATACCTTGGTATCCACTGGGATGGGTTCCCCTCTGTTAGTTCTGTGTGTGAGGCATGGCCAGCACAGCTCTATTTGCTGTAGGAGGTCCCTGTCCACCCTATTGCACTCCACTATCTCCAGCTCATGTAGCCCTTGGTAGGTTACTCTGGGTATGTACACTCTTCTCCGTCTCCTCACTGTGGGTTGCTCAGGAGCATTCACATCCTCACCACCCTCAGCCTCTTCCACAAGTTGTATGATAGCTATTGCAGCCCCTAACATTTTGCAGTTGTGAGTGTTAAAAGTTCCCTGCTTGTTTACACCAGTGGTGTAGAGTGTGGGAAAAACCAGACGGGTAAATGTTTGCATAGTTTATAGTAGTGTTCTGGGCTGGGCTGGTGTGCAGACTGTGTAACTGGCTAGTTCTGATACATTTCATCTGCCAGCTAAGGTGGTACTCTTTGATTACCTTCCTACTGCTGTTTTCCCTTCCCATTGCCTTCCTGTTTAAGCCCGTGTGTGTGGCACGCAAACAGAGTGCTCAAATGTGCACACTGCTACTATTTTCCTGGTTTAACCTCTTTTTTCTTCCTGTACGACCCGGTGTGCGGCGCGCACAACTGCTTAGGCTTTGTAAAGACTGCTAGACAGGTTTAGACACACCCCCTAGCTTAGCTGTGCTAAGCTAGGAGCAACCCCAGGCCACAGGGCTCCAATCCACTTACAGTATGCCTGACGCACACCCCCATGATGTCACCTACCTTCTAGGCTTGCACCCAGCTATTCATACTCTTACACTGTTGGGACCTGCCTCACATCCTGGGGAAAACTGGGATTCACTATCCTTCCCCTCATTTGCATAGGATGGCCTGCTAAGGCATAGTTACATGTCTCACACTGAGCCTCCCCCCCTTAGCAACCACTACTCACTGGCCAGATTTTCTTCTGCCTGCCATTGACTTGCATGGCAGAATACTGATTTTAGTTAGAATGCTTAATTTAGGTTTGTTTTGTTATTTTCCCCCCGATTCCCGTTTGCACGCTGCTGCCCTACGCTTAAAGAGCCGAGATCAGCTAATAAGAATTAAAAGTTGATTTTTTTAAGTTTTGTACTGTTTGCAATGCCAATGGCCTTATACTTGGCCATTGGCATGCTTACTACATGATATGCAACATTTATTTGGGGCTGTCATAGCTCCATTTTAGATTTTGCAGACATGTACTCGGTTACTAACCGAGTACATTTCTGCTGATTGCACTAGTCCTGCACGGACAGTCGCAAGCTTTCTGGATTGCAAATTCACCTCATTTGCATGGATTTCTCCTGCAAATGGGGTGATTTACATACAAGGGCTTTGTCCGTGCAAGATTAGTGCAGGAGCACTTGTGCACGCCCCTGCAGGCTGCTCCTGAATCGCACGGCGGACATATTGCCTGCTTGAGCTCCTGCACCAATATTGCATGCAGTGCACGCTTTTAAGAATCTGGGGAAAGTCTTGGTAATGATTTAAAATGATGGCATGTGATAGATTTGATTGATATAGGAATTTTATTCCAAGTTCAAGCTATATTACTGGAAAAGAGACTGATCCCAGCAGCCCATTGTGGTTTGTAGATGGCAAAAAATTGTTTATTATTTGACCAAAGGGGACAATTTGGAAGACAGTATTGGAGTAGAGGGTCTAATTGCTGGGCAGGCGGATGAGGTATGGCTGTGAGTTGAATATAAGACCAGTGGCAATGAGGAAGCTCAAGCCAGTTAAATGTTTTTAGTGCTAAACAGTGGTGGTCCAGTAAGGGTTGTTTCAAGCCAATCTGGTGACTTTGTAATAGCACTGTTTAAGATAAGAACTAAGTGAGGCTCACAGATTGGTCATGATAGGGGCTCCATATAGGAGGGAGGGTAAGAGGTAAGTGGTAGCTAGAGTTAGCTTAGCAAAGTCTGTAAGGAATATCTTTACTGTATGTGGGTGCCTAGTTTTGATGTTTGCTGCTGATATGTAAATCAAATTTAAGATTGTCTTTGATTGTCATACCAAGTAGTTTTGTATGAGGGTTAACTTCGGCCATGGATATTATTTAATGAATAAATGTTTAAATTGTTTTTTCATGGAAATTTTTTTTTTGGAAAAACAAAGTAATTTAGGTTTTTGGGGGATTTAGTAGCAGTTAATTATCCTGTAGCCAACTTTCAACAGAGTTAAAAGCTTCTTGAGTAATTGTCTGACAATGTATTAGGTTATTGGAAATACATACTGGGATAGAAGCATCAGTGTATGTATGAGGGAAGCTTTCTGAGGCGATTTATATAAATTGTTAGTGAATCTATTAAAGAGTAGAGGGCTAAAAATAGAGCTCTGTGGTACAACAGTATTGACAGGAAGGAAGAGAGAAAAAGTAAAGAGCCAGTTAACAGACTGGTATGTACCAGTTCTGTCCCAGAAAACAGCTGGTATAAGGCATGGAATCAATGCTGGATGGGATGTTTGTCCATCAGTCCATCACAGGATGCACTCTTACTCTTTCTGCCCAAAAACCTCAATAATCTCAAAACAACTTTTACTATACTGTCCCTCAATAACACATCTATCACCGGTGAATCCAGCACAAAACTCTTAGGAGTAACAATTGATGACCAACTTAAGTTTGATTTACATTTGCTTAACTGTATTACAAAGACACACCAACAACTTGGACTCCTTTACCGCAACAAAAAGTTCTTAACAAGCAATGCAAAAATAACCCTCTCTCATGGATACCTTCTTCCTACCCTACTGTATAGCTGTCACATTTTTACTAATCTAAACTCCTCACTCTTAACTATACTTAAATCTACCTACAACTAGGTAGCTAGATTTGCTGCACACCATACTTATAAGACTCACCGCTATCGCTCTCTAAAACACTTAGACTGGCTAGAATTACCACACCATCTCCTTTTCTCTCAACTGCAAATAATTCACTCAGTTCTATGCCAACAGTCTTTCTGGCCTAGCCTTACTCCTATAATCTCTAAATATTCATCAACTAGGTCTCTACGCAGCTCTGACCAAGACCTGCTACAAATATATAAACCTAAGACCAAAACTGGATGCAGCCTCTACAGCTTCAACCCTGCCTTATCTTGGAACAAACTCCCCTTAGAAATTAGATCCCTCAAACACCCTAAAAAATTCAAAACAGACACTAGAGAATACCTAAATATTCACTGGGTTTCCCACTGTACCCATCCTCCATAACTGCTTTCCCATTCATCAAAGATTCTTATTGCCTCCTCCTATCTCACTTAAACATTTCTTCCTGCATACTTTCACTAGTCACCTTTCATTTGTGCATTTATCTAAACTTCCAATCTGATATCAGCCTTTTAACCTCTATTTTTGGCATCACTCTGCCTCTCAACTCCTCTTTCATTTTTCTTTCTCCAATATATGCCAAAATGACAACAAATTAGTTTTGTAACATTGCTGTTTATCAATAATGTATTGTTTTTCTTTGTACTGGCATTATGTTTACTCTTGCCACAACCTCCCTACCAACTACTTGTGTAAATCTAAACTCACATTGTACATATTCATTGTATAATTATGATTGCTTATTATCTATTTCTTTTTATAAAAATTGTATTTCACTGTGGAGCTTTTCTTCCTGGGTCTCTGCTGAAAATGGGCCATTCAGCTCAGTCAGGCCAACCCGGTAAACAAATGTAAAATAAATAAATAATAAATAAATAGTTATTAAACCATAGTAGTGTGGGTTGTGATAACCCAAGGGTAAACATTTGGTAAAGGAGTTTTTGTGAGAAACTAGATCAAAAGCTTTAGAGAGTTGAAGGAATACAGAGGAAGCAAGTTAGCCTCAGTCTCAGGCTTTGTTGATAGTATCTGTGAAAGTTAATAAGGCCATGGTAATGCTATGGGTGGCTCTGAAAGCATGCTCTGTGGTGTTCAGGAGATTTTCCTAAATAATATTTTAAATGAGTTGCTTGTGAATGCACTTATCCAGAATTTTTGACAAAAGGAGTGATATGGTGATTGGTCTGGTTAAATTAGACGAGGTTCTCCTTTATGAAGGGGGATGAAGAAATTTTCAATCGAGAAGGAACATATGATTTCTTGATAGATCTGTTACTTAGAAGAGACAGAGGACAGGCTATGGAATTGGCAGCCAGCTTGAGGTACTCCACTGGGAAATTATCTACTGAAGAAAAGCAGGGTTTCAGTTTAAGAACTTTTGATTTGATGTAGGAATATGGGATGGGTTTTAGGTTAAAACGGTTTACTGTCTGAGGAGAGGGCACGTCAGGATTGTTTGGAGGGAAATCTTTAGTAAGGGCTTCAATGCTTTCTGTAAAATGTGTTAAACTCAGAAGGAGTGTTATTTAGGACAGGATTAGGAGTGGTGGATGTCCCAGGATGGAGTATTTTATTAATAGGAGAATTTTTTTCGTTTGAAGACTGATTTAGTAAATGGTTACTGAGGTAGATTTTCTTGTTTTTGACAATCTGTCTTTTAGTATGGTTGCATAGTTCTTTAAAATGTTGTAAGGGGGGAGATCTATGTTTTAATCATTCTTTCCAAGTCCTGTTTCTTTAATACATTAGGTGCCTGCTATGAGTGGATAACTCAGTAGTACAGTTATTCTCTATTATTTTTCTTCTAGTTGGAGACAGACTATTTAGAGTTTTCAGAAAAAGTGAGTTAAATTTGTGCACAGCTTCACTGAGTGGAATATTTTTCAGGATAGACCAGCTAAAGGATCTTAGAATTCTTTTAAATGTATCACAGTTAAAACTAGTGAGATTATGGGAAGTTCTAAATAAATGTTGTTTGGCATGATAGGTACTGAGTCTGCATATACAGAGGTATGACCACTGAGTGAATCAGAGGTAGCCCCTGATCTCTCTTCCTGCATGCTAACTTTGTTCTCTTTTTTTTCCTCCATAAGTTTTTCCTCTCCTACATTTTCTTCTTCACATAATTCACCCTCTCCTCAGTCTCTTCTTGCCCTTCCTCATCTGCGTTTTCTTCCCCTTTCTCCTCTTTTTATTATTTACTGTTTGTCCTTGACAGCCCATCCAAAGTGTACTTTTTTCCCACAGACAGCATTCAGCAACATACCTTTTTGCTGTATGTCCTTTCTCCCCACACTGTTTGCATTGAATCATAGCACAATCATTAATTAAATGAGAAAAGTCCTCACAAAAGAAACATAATTTAGACAAACCAGCATATCCTAATGTCCTTCTACGATCACCACAAAAATACTTGGCAATTGTCTTACCATGTTTTTTCACACTTCAAAACAGACTTCAACCTTACCCTTCCACTCCATGAGTTTTCCTCATCTCTAGCTTTCACAAATTTATCAGTAACTTCACATAAACCCTATGTGCATTTTTTAATGTCACCTTCCAGTCCATCAGCTCTAACATGCAAAGTAACATTTTAACATTTAGTTTGCTACCAGAAAACAATTGTTCTATGGATAAACACTCTCCTTTATCTCACAGTTTTAGGCATATAATCAGTCCATCAAATTAAGTTAAATCATAAAAAGTCTCTGCCCCCTATAAAGTAAAAAACAAATTTCATGGGCTTTAAATCCCAGAGCAATTACCAAATGATCCCATATGCAATATCCATTATAGTTGGCCTTCCCTTCTTTTTAAAAACAGTTTTACTCAGTTTGCTGTAGCTCTTCTTTTTAACCTGCTGACAGTGCTGTGTAGGTTTTAACTGCTGCATTCTACACAGCCACGTCACCTAGTTCCTTCTCCAAGCAACGTTTTTGGCAGTTCTAAAAATGACAGCCTGCCATCTTACTCAAGGAAACAGCAAAACTGCCATCTGGATCATCCTGCTCATTTATTTTCAACAGAACATCATCTACAAGCCTTCTTAACACCATTTCTATTATCTGCACCACTCTGATGGACTCACTTACTCACATATGAATCTTTACCTGCATTATGATTCTTCATATTGAACACCTTTTTATCCAAATTGTTATTTTCTACTTCTAAACTCTCCATGGCTTTTTTCTCCTCCTTCCCTGCTGATACTTCTTTTAGACCTCTTCCTTGCTGCTATAGCAGCCCTCCAGTACCATCTAGCCGCTCCAAGAAAAAAAGAGTTGAGGAAGTTCACGATGTCTTGACCAAATTCCCTCCGGTGGCATAAATAGCACCTTGGGTAGCTTGTAAAAGAGGACACTAGCCTATTGGGATTAAGCTAAGCATCCAAGGAGAAACAAAAACAGATTTCCACCGATGTACACTACACATTACTTTCTTTAAATGACTTTCGAATCATACTGTCATTCTGCAAAGAGTATTTCTTAACATATTTAAACTGAGGTAGTGCACTCATACAGTCTCCAGGTATGTTTTAGGATAGTTCAATACTGTTTGGCACATCTTAAAACATAGGAGCTTGGCTACCTTTATGTGTGTTAATGGCCATCTTCTCTAGTTTAAGAGCTCAATACAGAAATGTCATTAGCTGTAGCAGCATTGGCAGAATCAAGTGCCTGATTCTACATGAAGCAGTGTAGTTTCATTGCAATGTAATTACCAACTCTACCGGAAAATATGCAGGTTAAGGATAAAGCAGCCAATAGAAAACTTGCATGCAGTACAGCACTGTGCCAAAGTTTTTATTTTGTTTTACATTGGACATTTTGGTAAATGACAATTCTCATTCACAACCTGGACCAAAAAGCTTTAAACTTTTTAAATTTGAAGAAATGTGTAACTTATTCAGTTCTGTAGATTCAGAGGTTTTAGAAGTAACATATAGAAATATTTTTCATGTGCAATTTTCAACGCTTGTCACTCCAACTGGGCTACAGCTAATTTGTTGCACTGTACTGGGTATACTTGGTACAGGAATGAGTTTTTCAGAGGTGCTTTCACTTGGGCAGTGATGAGGTAGGTAATTTCCTTGAACAAACAACTGAATTAAGGATGTCGATTCCTCTTGCAACATTCAAAAAAAAAAGTTGTAGAATTACAGTAATTATATACTGTAACAGAGGTATCATGCATACTCTGAAAAACATAATAACAAAAATAAAACTCAGATACATATCAGAAAATTGTAGTGTGAATGTTGCAAGAAGCAGTAACATACTAAATGGAATGACAAATTAAGAAAAAATAAAATAAGACATCTTTTCCACAGCAGGAAAGCATGACTTAGTGTCAGTGTTTAAATGAACAAAAGACAGGCCTTGCTAATTTAAATAAAATATTTTTAAGAAATTAAGTGTATCACTATAACAGAATAAATATCTCAACAGCATAAAAATGTGATTCATCTATTACACAGTTTAAGTGCAACCTAGACCAGTGGTTGGGAAATAGGAAGTTTACACTGGGCCTGGCACCCATTTCCCCTTATGGACAGAGAGAGTTTATAAATGCCTGGCCCTCAATATCCTATTTGAATACAGGACATGATAATTCTTTCGGGGAAAACTTGGCTACCTTAGAAAGACCCCCTGGATGCTGAGCCTAGTGACATTCTATGAACCTAAAAGTGAATTTTGTAGTATCACACCAAAATATTTTAATTCCCAAGTCAAGAACTGCCAAATGCTACTCCAACTCCTCACCCATGGCCATGCTGAGGTGAAGAATGAGAGATACAGTAACTAATTTTGGTACATGCCATACCTTTTAAGTGTGCAGGAGAACCAAGCATTCTATATTTTTACTGACCTGTGTGATTAGTATATTTTTTGGTAGCCGTGTCATTGTTTTGCTTTGTATTATCCAGTATACACTTTTTTATTTTTATTATAAGGGCTATTTCTCATTCCCTTAGAGCCATGTTAAAGTTTGCAGACTCTGAAAAAAAAAGTTCTAATGGAGGATAGTTTTTATTTGCAGTATTATGTGACATTTCCAGTCTTGTAAGATACAAGTTGAAGCCAGAAATGCCTACATGACTAATTGCTTGAAAACATGATTCTTGTAGATTTTATAGTTAGAGCAACAGTAGGAGTCCGCCATTTCCTTATTCTACTTATTCAGGAAATGGACCCCCATGAATCTGTACTTACTCTGCAGTGCATTAGGCACTGAATAAAAGGACATGTTGTGACTCGTCTATGGACTTTTTTGAGAATTCTGGGCATTTGCTTGCAGAGTTGAGAGCCAGTGGGAATGATCAAAATACTTAAAGCTTCACTCTTTGCTGGCACCCCCAAAATTCTTAAATTATTGTGATCAACTCTTGATCATTGTGTTCTGTCAGGAGTGTGGCCTGCTTCACAAAAAGGAGTAAAAAATGAAGTCTGCCTGCAGAAGTTTGTTTATTTAGTTCTATTCATTGGGTAGAACACTGATTAAATTTGACCATTCTCAGGCTTGGCCCAGATTACATACATAGTAACTAAAGTAAAGTAAGACTAAAGGTATAACTAAATTATACAGTATAGTGGCATGATGTAACAAAAAAATAAAAAGTTCACATTTACAATTTTTAAAACTAATAATGATCAGGAGTGTACAATGCATAATAAGGGTACAGTAGGTGAAGTAAATTACAAAAGAACAGACATAGCATATGCAAGAGTGGAGGAAGACTTTTAGCTTTGAAGAAAGTAGAACTTATAGAATACTGAGAGCTATTTTAACAGAGTTTACAACAAGAGAAGTGGATTTTAGCTATACAGAAGGGAAAAGATAGGGTGACAGAGAAGTAGTGCGTGAGTATATTTGTTGGAGACATTAGGTAATTAAGTAGCCAAGGTTTCCTGTGATAAATGTAACAGCTCTGCCTTGGGATATAGGTGACATGGCTTGCATTCTGACATATGCACTTATATTGTTCAATTAGGCATGTTTTTGGCATGCATTGTTTGTAATGATGCCTGAACTGGTTCTAGTTTCTGATTTCAGTAAGATCAGATGGCAATAACTGACCACAGTTTATAGGCAAGAAAAGAGCAGCTGTGGTCTGTGGAAAGAAGTTTAGTGGATGGAGTTATTGGAGTAGGACTGTTAGTGTATTGGCTTCTTATGTTGCAGTGTGAATTAGTTGCACTTAGTCTCACAGTTTGGGGGGGTAATGAAGGGAGCCATGAAGGAGGTCGGCTCTGCCTTGAATGGGTTTCCAATTTGCCTTTTCCAAGGTGTTGCAATGATGTTCACACCAGGTGGAGTTGATGATGAAACTGGAGATTGTATCAAAAAGAGGTTATAAATTGCTTTATTGGTTAGGATGTAGTGAATAGGGGTAAGCCATATTCTAACTGTGAAAGCAGGACACCTTTGCCTAAGCCTTCCAAGTCATGACAGGAAATGCTATATCTCTTCTCACTTAGAATAGGAGGTAGTTGATTTTGCATCTAGCATTTTGAATCTGGTCTTGGAAGATGAGGAATGATGAAACCAAATGCCAAGCTATCAAAATGGTATGGTGGATTCAATTCTATTTTAATCTGGAGAGGTATAGTGGCTCTAGTGAGTATATTGTTTGTGCCAAACAGCATGGATTTGGTTTTGGTTTGGTTGAAAAGTATTTTTTAGAACAAAGCCAATTGTTTAGTTGTAGAAGGTCAGTTTGAAGTTGATTTTGGATGATGATATGAGAAGGGCTGGATCTATAGATCTATAGATTATACTAGAGGACAGAATGTTGCCAAGACAGTAAAGCTTGTTGGGTGGATTACTGTCAAACATGTTGTTTACCTCATGACAGAAAAGTATGGGAAGTGAAGGGGTTTTTTTTGCTCTGATTTGTGGGACTTAGCTTTATGTCTGCAGAGAGTTTGTTCAGTAATGTTACATAACTTGGTGTTTTGCTCACTTGAGTTAGGGGTGGGTTATTTTTCCACAATTCCTAAACTTCACAATGCAGTTATATTAGAGATTTTCAATTCTTTAGAGAGCTGACAAGTCTTGCATTTATATAGCCTAGAGATTATGGATAAATGTGTGTTTTGAAGGTCTAGTATAAGGGAGAATAAGTTGGCAGCAGAGATTGAATTGGTGTGATGTAAAATTGGTATTCAGTTTACTACACCAAGATGAGCTTTCAGTCCAGTTTGTTTTGGGGGAGTTTTTGGTCTATTTTATTTTTAAACTATGTACATGATATGTTAAAGGGGCAGTGGTCACTGAAGGAAGTTACATATCTATACTACTGAGGTCATCTCTCATAGCATCTCTTTGCCTTGTATCTTCAGACATTTAAGCATGGCCAGGCATACACTGTGTGCTACAACGTGCATTTTGTAAAGTAATAATGGATTTCTTTTCTAGTGACAAATGATCTGGACTTTGTCATATTTATTATGGTTTATCGTTATATATTTTGTTAAAGCTTTCTTTTTTGGAGTGAGTGGGTGGCTAAATTTTCTTTGTCATTGCAGCGCTAGGAAAGATCAAAGTTTTTTTATAGTCATTCAACTGGGAGACTCCTGGTTTATGGGTAATGAGGTATAGAAAAATGACAAAATCTGCAAGAGGAAAGGAATTTATGGAACTTGTCAAAACTGGTTATTGCAAGTATGGATGAGACAAGGAGGTAATGGTAAGACTGGCATAGGGAAGAAGGATGATTAACCAGATCAGTGGTTAGAAAAAAGAAAGGCCTGCATCAGAAAGACAGCAACGTGTGGAGACAGAAGTGGTTGGGATTATATTATATTATATTATATTATATTATATTATATTATATTATATTATATTATACTATATTATATTATGTTTATGGGATATGTGGAGTTGTATCTTATGGATGGTGTGGGGCTTTCGTATTTACTAAAAAATATACTAAATAATTTTATTTTTGTATTCTGATTTTTGTGTATGCCTTTTTCAAGAGCTTTTCAACTTACTTTAGTTCTTTGAACTACAGTACGTTGCTTTTGATGAGAAAGAACATTTGTTTGAAAACAAGTTCGATAGCCATAAAAGTAGCCCTAGCCTCAACCCTAAGGTGAAAACTAACTATATCCTTAAAAACAAGCAAACCTAAAACTAGCCAAATCCTCAGCTTTACTCTGACTGAAACCTAAACCTTAAATGTAATGACCGCCATTATCCTAATACTGAACTAACCTTATCCTTTAAGCCTAAGTCAAAATCTATGACTCTCACTTGAACTATCTCTAAACTCTTTTCTAAAATGAAAGCAAAAACAGATATTCATTCCTAACCATAGCTATAACCCTAAACTCTGGAATATGTAAAAATATAACAGCAGAAACATTTAGCCTAGTAGCATTTATTTCAAATTATAAAATAAATGCTTTCAGCTATGCAGAAATATGCACACTGAATAGCTAGCCCTATCAGTGTGCCTTTAGTAAACTGAGCATATTCCAATAGAAAGATATCTGGCCACTGAAGTCTTCATCTCTAATTAGAAAACAGAATATTTATACCCCAGGACTGCTCCCACGGACTGATGATAGGTCCCCTCATATTTTCTATGGTATGATCCTAGTTATTTCCACAGGGAGCAAAATTTTATTATTGACCATATGATGAGTAAAGCAAATCTAACAAGTGGGATAGGTTAATTCTAGCACCAAAAGGGAAATTGACTAGGCTTAAAATGGCCCGCAAAGGTAGCCAGCTGAGTATTTACCTATGAACTTATGAATATGCACCACTACTAAAAGAATAAAGGTTTACCAGTTAAGGTTCAAGGTAAAGTCATGGACATCCTGCAAAGATGGATAGTTGAGAAGTGTACCTCTCAACACACAATCACACACACACACACACACACACACACACACACACACACACACACACACACACACACACACACACACTGCATTACATTAGACATTATTACATATACAAAAACAACCAGCACATGCATGCTAATTTCTCATCCCAATCAGTACTGAAAAAAAAATAAAAAGAGGAGGAGGTCTGTCTAAAACTCTCATTCTCCCTGCTGCTAAGCTATTACTTTAATTGCTAAAAAAAAAAAGCTTTTCATACTACAACATACAACTGCTCTCTGGAGCTGAATGGAACTCAACGTAAAAAAAAACACTCTTCAGGCTCTCTGTGTTGTAGATCAATAGACACCCAGACTCTTGCACAGAAGAAATCTACAGCAACTGTACAAAAAAGGAAAATGCAGCCGCTATATAGAGGGCACCAGAAAAGATTCCTCCTCCTGTTAGAGTACACATCCTACATGCCCCAAACTAGTGCACCTCTTCCAACTCCTGGTAAAGTCCATCTATAAAATAACATTTAAATAAGGCATGTTTTTTTTTCTTAATGTCATTGTTTAAAAGCAGTAATCCACTCCTGTGTGAGAGTAATGCAGGTTTTACTAGGATGGCATGGTTTAAATAACATTTCCTTTGAGTTCAGCATTCATGAATGTCAGGTTCTACCAAAAGGATGACAAAACTGTACACATACAACAAGGCTGGTTCCTCTTTTTTAATTTTCCAAGACTTTTGGATTTCTAATACTATAATGGGAATGGATCCCATTCATAATTCAAAGTATGATTAAAGTACATGAAATTAGTATTGTTTCACTCTTTTTTGCCAAAAGTACTCTTCGCTGCACCCACAATGTGTCCAGAACTGATTTTTGCAATTCATATGGAGTTACATGCATCTGTAACATATTTAAATACAATTGTAATTTTTTTTTGAGACCCATTGCTCCTATTACTATTGAAATTGTTGGGGTATCCTTCTTCCACATTGTCCTGGTTTCTGCCTGCAAATCCTGCTATTTTCTGACTGTGTCTCTCTGTATGTAAGACACTGTAATCACTGGGTGTAGCAATTTCACTGATCAATGTTACTTTTTTCTTCTTTTCGTGGACCACTACATGTGGTTTTCTCAAATCTATTTTTTTGAACTGTTGGTAATGGATGATCCCATGTGATATAAACATCATCATTTTATATAAATCTTTGTAGCTCATGTTTCCAATGATTCTTAGTTACTTCTATATTGTAATGTTTGCACAATCCCCAATGCAACAGTCTTGCCACATTATTATGCCTTTCAGTATACAAGCCTTCTGCAGTTAGATGTATCACACCCTGCAACAAGATGTGCGACTGTTTCCAGTTCTGTTTTACAAAACCTGCATTTGTCTGTTTCTCTGACATATTCAATGTATTTTGCAAACCATCGTATATGTAGTCCCCTATCTTTGCTGCCAATATTAACCTTTCATATTTTGGTTTATTGGTACCAGTAGGAGGTAGGAAGCAATAAATGAAAACACAATTGATTGTAGAATGATGAGTGCACTAGGGAAACTAATACATTTCCTTTATCTAATTTGTTTTGTTGACAGGATTAACCCTGCAGAGTAGGGCCTCGTTTCAGAAGAGATCTCAAAAATACCCCAGTTGGATGCATACAGATAGTGTACTGTAAACAGCAGATACAGCTTAGTTGTTTATAGAAATTATACAGTTGTAAGAATTGTTCACTAGTAAATTTATGTACAAATAAAGGACTAGTTATTAAGTGAGGAAATAGAAAACATTGAATGCAATATCAAGAGCAGAAGAAACCACAATTACTGATAGGGTTATGTACTGATAAAATCATTGAATGAAACATTTAGTAGGAACAGTGTCATTACAGTGAATGTATCTATTAAGGATACAATGGAGCAGATAGCATAGGTGATATAGTTAGAATAATAATGTGTATGTTTTTAAGGTATTTTTCTTAGTTTTAACTAGTGTGTGACTTGGGTTTGATCTAATGTTATATATAAATGAGATAAATGCTACACACACACACACACACACACACACACACACACACACACACACACACACACACACATACACCCCTTCCCCCCACACACAGACTCTGCCATCAGTTGGTCAAGTTGACTTTTGTTGAAATGGAAATCATCAGCAAGGTTTAGCTAATTTGGTTCAGAAACATGTATTTTGAGGAAGAACATTATAAGGAAGTTTCTCTTCACCTCCACTCTTGTAGTTACTCTGTTAATAGATAGTAGGATAAGAAATATATGCAAGGGGCTTGCTTCCCTGCAAAAAGTGCTGGTTTCGGAAGGATTGAGGATCAGTTATTTGGTTATTTGTGTTACTTAGAATGCGTTTTGATAAGTGTCAAATGCATATATATATATATATATATATATATATATATATATATATATATATATATATATATATATATATATATATATATATCTGCTGTTGGGCATTGTCTTCGTATCTAGAGCCATAGCAGCTGAAAGAAGCACCTAGTTGCTAATGAACTTCTTCTTGCAGTTAAGGGTATAAGGTTTAAGTCCTTCTATCTCCATTTATCACTCTGTCACTCTGAGCAAGTTAATTAATGAGGCACTACTAGGTTGCCCATAAAAAAGGGGCAGTTTTTTCTGGTGGACTTATTCAGTTAGCAAGTTCGATAAAAAAAAAAAAACAAAGACATACGTGACTGACAGCCACTGTGTGTACTTATGGGAATGTGTTATAAACATGAGACAGTTTTCTTTCTTTAACTGCACACTACTGGGTCACTGATCATTTGAAAGCTTATATTGCAGCAATCTAGTGAAACTTGCATTCAAGAGATACCATGGATCCTGCAGAAAGGCAAGTTGCATATTCCCTGCGCAATTCATTGATGGATAGTATTCACTGGATTTTGTTTTTGGTAAAGAAATGGAACTGAATTAACACAATGGCAAATATGCATTTATGCCTCTGTGTGTGTGTGTGTGTGTGTGTGTGTGTGTGTGTGTGTGTGTGTGTGTGTGTGTGTGTATGTGTGTGTGTATTTATATGGTTCGCATGTAACTGGCTAAGCGTTTTTTCTTGTGCCACATTGTGGAGCAGTCCGGATTGGGGAATTTGTCTTTTCCCCACTGTACTGCATCTCAGAGATGGTATATATAATTAGCTGGGGGTATGGAGGTTTTACCAGTGGTGTTTACCTCCTTTTACTTTTTGATCTCTTGAAGTTCAAGTATTCTTGCTCAATCAGTTATAGGTCAATGTGTTGTATTTTTGGTTTTGTTATACAACTGTGGGTGAGAGAGAGTGTGTGTGTGTGTGTGTGTGTGTGTGTGTGTGTGTGTGTGTGTGTGTGTGTGTGTGTGTGTGTGTGTGTGTGTGTGTGTGTACACGCACATGTACATTTATATATATATATATATATATATATTTATATA